>NC_034200.2:37814907-37890856 GCF_002021735.2 Oncorhynchus kisutch | reverse complement strand
AAGGAAAAGTACTATTTGAGGCCCTCTTTAATCCTTCAACATACTTAATTTTCTATGGTGTGGAAGACTGGCATTGTGACATCTGCAATTAGAGTTGATGGGGGGGGGCACTCTTTGCACACTCGCGACAAATTCACTTTCACCTCAACCACTGCCTGGCTCTGAAAGCTGGAATCCTTAATGAATCAATCCGTATTTGGTGACACAGCCACGTCTTTTTACGATGTTACAACAACAAAGAAGCTACTTCAAACAACCAACAACCCCCCCCCCCCCCTCTGTAATCATTGTGCATCATTGCACATGTGATACTACAAGCCATTATAAGTATGTACTGTACACTGCAATTTTTATTTTTTTTATTTTTTACAATGCTCCTCTCCTCCGTTTCATCAACAAAACAAAACAATAATAAATGTGATTGGGCGAACAGTGGCACCTTATGCAGATGTCTATATAAGTACAACAACTATCATAGGAAAGAAACAGAATAAATCATATTTCACTATTTTGTTCTATGTTTTTACGTTTACCTTTCATGACACATTCTTGAATTTGCTTACTAACAGTCCATAAACATCAATATAAAATATGATCTCAAAGGCCCGTTCCATCATATCTGTGTACCTGCTGTTGCTATCTTTGAAACTAAAATAAATATCGGTTACACACTTTCAAGTTAAGTTTTAATGTCAAATGCACAATGTCAAGCTCTAAACCCAACAATGCAGTAATCAATGTCAATGTAGTACTAAAAATAACAATGTAGAACAAAAACACATTACATTTTTTTAAATAATCATTAAGAAGAACATGAGAAGGAAGTAAGCATATACAGGGTAAGTTTCCATATTTTAATGTGCAGGGATACTGGAGTGAAAGAGGTAGATATGTAGAAGGGTAAGTTGACTAGACATCAGGATATATGATTAACAGAGTAGCAGCAGCGTACAGTACATTCGGAAAGTATTCAGGCCCCTTGACTTTTTCCACATTTTGTTACATTACATTACAGCCTTATTCTAAAATGGATTAAGTAAAACATGTTCCTCATCATTCTACACACAATACTAGATAATGACAAGTGAAAACAGGTTTTTAGAAATGTTTGCTGAAATACCTTATTTACATAAGTACTCAGACCCTTTGCTATGAGACATTCAATTGAGCTCAGGTGCATCCATTTTTCATTGATCATCCTTGAGATGTTTCTACAACTTGATTGGAGTCTACCTGTGGCAAATCAATTGACTGGATGTGATTTTGGAAGGTACACACCTGTCTATATAACAGTTGACAGTGCATGTCAGAGCAGAAACAAAGCCATGAGGTGGAAGGAATTGTCCGTAGAACTCCAAGACATGATTGTGTCGAGGCACAGATCTGGAGAAGGGTGCCAAAAATGTCTGCAGCATTGAAGGTCCCCAAGAAGGCAGAGACCTCCATCATTATTAAATGGAAGAAGTTTGTAACCACCAAGCTGGCCACCTGGCCAAACTGAGCAACCGGGGAGAAGGGCCTTGGTCAGGGAGGTCACCAAGAACCCGATGGTCACTCTGACAGAGTTCCTCTGTGGAGATGGGAGAATCTCAGAAGACAACCATCTCTGCAGCACTCCACCAATCAGGACGTTATGGTAGTGGCCAGATGGAAGCAATTCCTCAGTAAAAGGCACATGACAGCCCACTTGGAGTTTGCCAAAAGGCTCCTAAAGGTCTCTCAGACCATGAGAAACAAGATTCTCTGCTCTGATGAAACCAAGATTGAACTCTTTGGTCTGAATGCCAGGTGTCACGTCTGGAGGAAACCTGGTGCCATCCCTACGGTGAAGCATGGTGGTGGCAGCATCATGCTGTGGGGATGTTTTTCAGCGACAGAGACTGGGAGACTAATCAGGATAGAGGGGAAGATGAACGGAGCAAAGTATAGAGAGATCCTTGATGAAATCTGCTCGAAAGCGCTCAGGATTTCAGACTGGAGCGAAGGTTCACCATCCATCAAAACAACGACCCTAAGCACATAGCCAAAACAAGGAAGGAGTGGCTTCGGGACATGTCTCTGAATGTCCTTGAACGGTCCAGACAGAGCTCGGACTTGAACCCGATCAAACATCTCTGGAGAGACCTGAAAATAGCTGTGCAGGGAGGCTTCTCATCCAACATGACAGAGCTTGAGAGGATCTGCAGAGAAGAATGGGAGAAACTCCACAATTATAGGCATGCCAAGCAAATACTGAGTAAAGTGTCTGAATATCTATGTAAATGTGAAAAGTAATTCTTTTGCGAACATTGAAAAATAATATTTTTGCTTCGTCATTATGTGGTATTTTGATTAGATTGATGAGGGAAAAAACGATTTAATCCATTTTAGAATAAGGCTGTAACGTAACAAAATGTTGTGTGTGTGTGTGTGGTGGTGTGTGTGTGTGTGTGTGTGTGTGTGTGTGTTGGAGTGTCATTGTGCGTGAGTGTGTAGAGTCCTGTGAGTGTAGGTAGATACAGTGCAAAAAAAATACAAGGGTCAACTCAGTCCTTGTTAGCTATTTAGCAATCTAAAAGCTAAAGAGAATAGTCTATGGGTAGTTGGAGTCTTTTTCCGTGCCTTCCTTTATAGGGGTCCTGGATGGCAGGGAGCTCGGCCCCAGTGACATACTGGGCTGTTACC
Organism: Oncorhynchus kisutch; assembly: GCF_002021735.2. Lineage (NCBI taxonomy): Eukaryota > Metazoa > Chordata > Actinopteri > Salmoniformes > Salmonidae > Oncorhynchus > Oncorhynchus kisutch. Next base: position 37,888,192 of record NC_034200.2, on the reverse strand, counting down.
ATGCCAAGCATGATGCAGCCAGTCAAGATGCTCTCAATGGTGCAGCTGTAGACATTTTTGTGGATTTGAGGGCCCATGCCAAACCTTTTCAGCCTCCTGACGGGGAAGAGGCGACATCACACCTTCTTCACAACTGTGCGTATGTCTGTGGATCATTTTAAGTCCTTAAACAAGTCTACAAGTTGTGACCGGAAATTACATCTGATCAATGCCAATATTCCTCTTATCTAGGTGGGCGAGGGCAGTATGGAGTGCAATTGAGATTGCGTCATCTATATATTTGTTTGGGCGGTATGCTTAATTGGAGAGGGTCTAAGGTGTCTGAGATGATGGAGTTGATGTGTGCCATAACCAGCCTTTCAAACCACTTCATGATTACAGATGTGAGTGCTACAGGGCAGTAGACATTGTGGGGATTACACACTGGGACAAGGAGATTTTAAAATGACCTGGCAGCTGGTCTGCGCATGCTCTGAGAGCACGCCCTGGAATACCCCTTTGCGAGCGTTGACCTGATTTAAGACCTTAGTCACATAGGCCTCGCAGAGCGAAATCATCCACTCCTCTAGATCAGGGTGTATAAAATACATTGAGTTCGTCTGGTAGACAGGCATCGTTGGGCAGATCACGGCTTCCTTTGTAATTGTAATGGACTGTAGCCCTTCTCACATGCGCCGTGCTTCGGAGCCTGACTAATATGATTCCACCTTATTCCTATACTGTCCTTTTGCTCATTTGATGACTCTGTGGAGGACGTAGCGGGACTTCTTGTATTTGTTCCTGTCCTCAGCTGTAGCCTCAGGGTTGTCTGCGTTACCGTGTGTGTGTGTGGTAGCCTTGTCCTTTAGTTTAGTGCCAACCACTGTGTTAATCCAGGGCTTTTCATTGGGGAAACAGTGAACCTTCACCGTGGGGGACAGCGATGCTGATGCATTTCCTAATGAAGCCGGTGATGGAGTGGTTTTAGCGCGTCGATGTTATCGGTGGAGTTTCAGCGCTAGCAAAGTAGTCCTGTAGCATATTCTCTGATTTCGATGACCATTTTTTCAACGGAGCGAGGAATCAGGAGTGCGGATTCATGATCTGATTTGTCGAATGGGGAAGAGGAAGGGGTTGCTCCCTTGTAAGGAACAGTGGTCTATGACTTTATCCCCCCTAGTGGTGAAGGAGACGTGTTGATGGAAGTAGGGCACCATGTGTCTTAAATCGCTGGCAGCAAGGAAAGCCTCCGGGTGAGAGTTTTTCTGCTTGTTTATAGTCGTGTATAGTTTGCTTGTTTTTTTTTTCTTGTCCTGAGGTGAAATGTATACAACGATAACAGCTGAAAACCCCCCGGGAGGTTGAAAGGTCAGCATTTGGCCATCAGGTATTCCAAGACAGGTGAACAATGGGTTGAGAATTCCACTGCGCTCGAGTCAGCATACCATTTATTGTTGATGAAGAGGCAAACCCATCCCCCTCTTGATGTGCCTGACTCCACTGCCTTGGTGAATGGAGAATCCATCAAGTTTCATCAAGCAAGGCGACACAGGCCAGCATTTTATCTTGTGATACCTCATCAGTAGACAACAATAGATTATACCAAGCACTGCGCATGGACGGATTAAAATTTCAATTTTCTGGTTCAGTATCAAATGTAACAGGGCAGGGCCTAATTATGTTGTAAATTGGTGGGCAGTATGGTGATGACTTCTGATTAGTATGCTGGTGGTTTTTATATTGGATGTTCTTTCCCAACGGATAACCAGGTTGGCTGAGTGTGATAAAGTCACTAGATGCTGTACAATATCTGCCTTGCATGAACACATCGAACATTCCACAAAAGGTTGTTGAATTTAACGATGTATTTATGCGTGGATTTTCATGTTAACGGAATGCACTACTACTCTCTGCTACTCTGATGGCCTTTCTGTCACTTTACACTCTACAAGACATGCATATGAATGGCGTAGAAAGAGAGCAGTATTTTTCTTTACCCACCCACAAAGGTTACATACAATTACAATTAACGTCAAATAATAAAAAAAAATACAAATATTGGTCACATACCCATTGTGTCACGCCCTGGCCATAGAGAGGCTTATTATTCTCTATTTGGTTAGGCCAGGGTGTGACTAGGGTTTGCATTCTGTTCTTTTTTTTCAATGTTTTTGTTTTATATTTCTGGTTTTGGCCTGTATGGTTCCCAATCAGATGCAGCTGTCATCGTTGTCTCTGATTGAGGACCATACTTAGGAAGCCTGTTTTCCCACTATGGGTTGTGTGTAGTTATTTTCTGTTTAGTGTTGTTTTGCACTGATCGAGCTGTTTTGGGTTGTTTCTTTTGTTCCTTGTTTGTATTGGTGTTCAGTTTTATTAAAATAATGATGAACATTACCCACGCTGCATCTTGGTCCTCACCTTCTTCCACCTACGATTGGTACACATTGTTAGTAGATGTTAATGCGAGATGCTTCTAATTTTCGACGGTGCGGTAATATCTTATCGCAATCACCTTGTCATCTGTAGATCTAACCCTGGTCAAATCATGTAGACTAAACAGGGGTAATTTGTTTTATTATTTGCACCAATGAAAAACAAGCGATAGACAATACAGATAAAAAACACAAAAACATTTTGTTTTTAAAAAGGTTTGTTAAAACATAATTATAAATGTATTGAGCAGTAATCACGACAACAAAAAAATCTAATTGTTTTCTTTAAATATGTGTGTGCATGTGAGTGTCAGACTATATGAAGGAGATTGCTGAGTAGTTTGGTTTCATCAGGCTGACCCCCTAGTCTTCTCTTGAAGTTATTGAGGGAATGTGTAGATAAGAATTGCGGAGTATGGTACAGTACCTCTGTATCTGAAAAGAGAATTGACTATGTGAGATGTGGCAGTGGGGCGGGTGAAGGTTATCGCAGTGTCTTGTGTTATGTAGAAGGATTTAAGAATTAACCTGGAAGAATCCATTGGAAGGGTTTAGGTCAACTGTCTGGCAGGTATGAGTACTTGTAGATGGAAGTGCATAATTGGTGTACATTTATGTCATAATTACACAGGATAAATATAATTGTTTTTACCTTTATTTAAGTAGGCAAGTGAGTTAAGAACAAATTCTTATTTTCAATGACGGCCTAGGAACAGTGGGGTTACTGCAACTGGCCTTGTTCAAGGGGCAGAACGGCAGATGTTAACCTTGTCAGCTCAGAGATTTAATCTTGCAACCTTTCAGTTACTAGTCCAACACGCTGACCACTAGGCTACCTGCAATTCAATGGATTCCTGGTAGTTAGAGGAGATGGCTAGTCTTGCAAATGTATTTTGTTTGATTAATTTGTGTAGTTAGGAGAAAAATGTACTGGCCCAGACAAACAATACATACAGTAAATGAGATATGGGCAAATGAAGCGATAGTATAGAGTTAGGAAGCAAGCTGATGAACCAAAACACTAATCTTTCTGATGACACCAACAGATTTCATCACTTTGCTGCAGACAAATGTAATGTGATCTTTCCAGGATAACTTTTCAAATATAACTCTAGTGGATGTGACTTGTTCCATTTCATTCCCACCAATTGAGATTCTGGCTCTGCTTTAAAAAATTTTTTTACAATATTTCTCATTCTTACTAGTGAATACAATAAAGCGATAATTTGTTTATCTGGAACCATTCAGAAAATGTGTCTATGCCTGAGTTGGCTTCATTAATTAGTGAATCAAAATGATTGTGTGATAAAATCAAATTGGTTTCATCAGCAAAGAGAAGGGGAAGTACGGTAGAAGACCCAGCAGTAAGGTTATTGATGTAGATTAGTATGGTACGGTAGAAGACCCAGCCAGCAGCAAGGTTATTGATGTTGATTAGGGATAACAAAGGTCCAATTATCCAACCCTGTGGGATGCCACAGGATATCTTGGCCCTGGTAGATGCACCGCTGTTTGCATGAACAAATTGTTCTCTATCATAAACATAACTATATAGCCAATTATATGTATAATCATAAAATGGGTTATTATACTTTTTGTAATATGTACTGTAGAATTCAGGGGAGATGGATTTGTGTGAAATTTTTCCTACAACTTCTTTTTACATGGGGATTTTTTTGAGACCGGTTGTAAACCGAGGTTTCCAGAACCCTTCTGCAACTCTCTTACGTGATTTAACTAAGGGAAAGCAGTGGTGAAATACAGAGCTGAAAGGTTCGGTAAACCCAACATCGGCCATGAATATAAAAATGTTGCCATGAAATTTCATTAATCAACATCTTTAAAGCCCTCATAATTACTTTTGTTAAATATTCTACATTTAATGCTACTAATCATTTTTCATCTGTTCATTTCCAGCTGCTAAAGAGAAGTGGAAAATTGGAAAGTGGTCAGAAATGTCAGCATAAAGTATACCTGTATTAGCCACATTATTCAAAGAATTTGTACAAAATATTATCAATAAGGGTGGCAGATGAACGGGTCACTCTTGTGGGCTTATAGATGAGGGGACACAGATAGCTGGATAAGTTTATGTTCTAATCACCCAATAGAAAACACATTTTTATCATCATTATGAATTAAATCCAAGGTTGGTGCAAGGATATCAATTAAACTACTAAAACTATCAGAATTGGGTAGCCGATAGATGCATCCAATTACCATTATTTTAACCAACAAAAATAAACAGGAGGGAATTTCTATGACAAAAAGTTTAAACGTCAACGTTATCAGATGTAAGTGAGAGGTCCTCTCTTGCAAAGAATTTAAAACATTTATGAACAAAAATGGAACCTCCTATTCTACAGTGGTGAACAACATTACTTTATAATTTTTATTTTGCTAGACAAGTCAGAACAAATTCTTATTTTCAATGACAGAGTCAGAAGAGGGAGTTAACAGGGGTAGGGGATTTTTACCTTGTCAGCTCAGGGATTCAATCTTGCAACCTTCCGGTTACGAGTCCAACGCTCTAACCACTACACTACCTGCCACCCCATGCCATAAAGCATGCTCGTCTCTTCAGTCATCCATGCTTCTGAAAGGGCAACAATGGAACATTCATGATTAATTGATGTTGTTTTGGCTCAATTCTGTTAGCTGTACTGCACGATTACACCACACCTATTCAGAGACATGTTCTAGAACACATTGTACATGTCCTCAACAATAATTTCAAGTGAATTACTGCACCACACATTTGAGCCTTTTCTAGTATGATCCCTTACATGCTGACCAGACTGGACACGTAGCATGTGTGAGCGTCACAAAATAAATGTAGAAATCCATGTTGTTCAATTTTTGCACCCACACTGCTCCTGCGCGCCAACGAGCATCTGCGATGCCAAGGGCTAAAATAGAACTCCTTTCTATTTCTGACGCAGATCTCGCTGAAAGTCCGGCCTCTCCCATCATAGAAGCAGGTACCCACGTGCCATCTCCTCATTGGTTATACCCACGTGGGTGATTGAAAGATTAACTGTTTTGCCGGTCATCATGGTAATACTATGAAAGTTTAGATGCCGATTACCATTTTAGTTCAAAGATGAAAAAGCCTGGAAAGAGGAGAGATGACTAGAAACTAATCGGTTGGCTGTTTTATGTGTGGATTAATTGTCGGAGTAGAGGACTTTGTGCATTTCAGGTAAAATAACAACTCAACTTATATCCCCAGGACAAATTAGCTAGCAACAGCAAGCTAGCTAAATATAACAAATTAGCTAGGAAGTGCAAGTTAACTAGCTAAATTGCCATACATGTTTAATGCTTTTCGACCTGTCCCCAAATTAATGTCATTGGTTCAGAGTTTGTTATGATGCGTGTCGTGATCTCGTTTGGTGTAGGGGGACAAAATACATTTATGCACGATGGCACACCAGCGCAGCCAGTTTGGGTTCCGTGTTATTGGCTACTGTGCATTAAGTGGCTACTGTGCATTAAATGACTACTGTGCATTAAGTGACCACTGTGCATTAAGTGGCTACTGTGCATTAAGTGGCTACTGTGCATTAAATGACTACTGTGCATTAAGTGACCACTGTGCATTAAGTGACCACTGCATGTACCCTGACTGAAAAAATGAGCAAAGTGCTTACATTTTCTCCTAACTATGTAGGCTACTAGTACCGAAAGATCATTTGTTGTTGGGACCATATCTGCAGTTACCTGCACAGCAGAGCAATTGCGTTATACACTAAATATTTACAACTACTTCCCATCCTTATTCAAATTCATCCCTTTAGTCAAATTCATTACAGGAAATATATTGACCTTCACAGATGATACTACACTGGGAAAAGAGAAAAACAGAAGAAGAAGAAGTCATTCTAATGGCTATCAATTATCCAGTTGGGAATTTCAGCTTGTCTAACTTGAGCGCAGGCCAACAAAGCAAATGACCCTATGGGACAGGTGGTGACGAATCATCCATCATTACCCTATGGGAAGGGTGCAGCACAAATCATCCATCATTACCCTATGGGAAGGGTGCAGCACAAATCATCCATCATTACCCTATGGGACGGGTGCAGCACAAATCATCCATCATTACCCTATGGGAAGGGTGCAGCACAAATCATCCATCATTACCCTATGGGACGGGTGCAGCACAAATCATCCATCATTACCCTATGGGAAGGGTGCAGCACGAATCATCCATCATTACCCTATGGGAAGGGTGCAGCACAAATCATCCATCATTACCCTATGGGAAGGGTGCAGCACGAATCATCCATCATTATTACCCTATGGGACGGGTGCAGCACGTATCATCCATCATTATTACCCTATGGGACGGGTGCAGCACGTATCATCCATCATTATTACCCTATGGGACGGGTGCAGCACGTATCATCCATCATTATTACCCTATGGGACGGGTGCAGCACGTATCATCCATCATTATTACCCTATGGGACGGGTGCAGCACGTATCATCCATCATTATTACCCTATGGGACAGGTGCAGCACGTATCATCCATCATTATTACCCTATGGGACGGGTGCAGCACGTATCATCCATCATTATTACCCTATGGGACAGGTGCAGCACCTATCATCCTACTAAACCATTTCTCTAATTCCGACTTGCCAAGAGAGAAGACTCCTGGAAACAAACAAGTTTTAAAGCTGTGAACAATTTAAAAAAAGATAATCAAACAATCAGTATTAAAACAGACATTTCTTATGATGTTTCAACTACATATTTAGACCAAATTGTCCCATATACTTTCTTTAGACAGCATATTGTTTACTGTTATTTGTTTGTTTTTTAGGCAGTGGATGTAAAACTGATTTATGTTCTGTTTTGAATGCTGACAGTTCCTCTATTGTAATGATAAACTATTGTTCTAATGAATACCAGATTATTTTATGAATATCACATGTTCTGATGAATATCATATTCAATAAATGAAGTCCTCTGTATGTTTCAAAGGAATCACACAAGCAGGTGGGATGCCTGATTTCTAAATTCTCTGCTGCACTTTTAGGGCCAGTTACCCGGACAGAGATTAAACCTAGTCATGGACTAAGAATCACTCTCAGTAAAGACTACTGTAGGTTTAATCTGTGTCTGGGAAACTGGCCCTTAGTTAACCAAAGGTAAGTGTATCTGATACATCAGTACACACACCAACACATCACCATCCATTCATTTTTCCTTTTTTTTGTATTTCAGTTATTGGAAAAAGTAAATTGTATTCAAAATTATTCAGCATGTCGCTGTCGCTGCCACTGGCACAATGTTCTGTTGAAAAACAGTTCAACATTTTTGCTACACTGCATTTTAGCTGTTGGCCCTTGACCGTATGCCGATCTTGTTGGCAATCAAGAGTCTGGCAAAGCAACCGTCTATCACACAGTGTATTCAAAAAGGATCTTAATGAAATACAGTTGAAGTCGGAAGTTTACACACACCTTAGCCAAATACATTTAAACTCAGTATTTCACAATTCCTGACATTTAATCCTAGTAAAAACTCCCTGTTTTAGGTCAGTCAGGATCACCAGTTTATTTTAAGAATGTGAAATGTCAGAATAATAGTAGAGAGAATGATTTATTTCAGCTTTTATTTCTTTCATCACATTCCAGGGGGGCAGAAGTCTACATACACTCAATTAGTATTTGGTAGCATTGCCTTTAAATTGTTTAACTTGGGTCAAACGTTTCGGGTAGCCTCCACAAGCTTCCCACAATAAGTTGGGTGAATTTTGGCCCATTCCTCCTGAAAGAGCTGGTGTAACGGAGTTAGGTTTATAGGCCTTGCTAGCACACGCTTCTTCAGTTCTGCCCACAAATGTTCTATAGGATTGAGGTCAGGGCTTTGTGATGGTCACTCCAATACCTTGACTTTGTTGTCCTTAAGCCATTTTGCCACAACTTTGGAAGTATGCCCATTGTCCATTTGGAAGACCCTTATGCAACCAAGCTTTAACTTCCTGACTGATGTCTTGAGATGTTGCTTCAATATATCCACATAAATGTCTATCCTCATGAGGCCATCTATTTTGTGAAGTGCACCAATTCCTCCTGCACAAAGCACCCCCACAGCATGATGCTGCCACCCCTGTATTCAGCAAGGTCATTGTGGTGCAACAGGCAAAGTTGTATGGTTGTTACTGTTTTTAATAATATTTTAATGGGCTCCAGAGTGGCACAGCGGTCTAAGGCACTGCATTTCAGTGTTGGGATGGTGTTCTTCGGCTTGCAAACCTCCCCCTTTTTCCTTCAAACATAACGATGGTCATTATGGCCAAACAGTTCTATTTTTGTTTTGTCTTACCAGAGGACATTTCTCCAAAAAGTACGATTTTGTCCCCATAACCATAGTCTGGCTTTTTAATGGCGGTTTTGGAGCAGTGGCTTCTTCCTTGCTGAGTGGCCTTTCAGGTTATGTCGATATAGGACTCATTTTACTGTGGATATAGATACTTTTGTACCTGTTTCCTCCAGCATCTTCACAAGGTCCTTTGCTGTTGTTCTGGGATTGATTTGTACTTTTCGCACCAACGTATGTTCATCTCTAGGAGACAGAATGCGTCTCCTTCTTGTTTATGATGGCTGCGTTGTCCCATGGAGTTAATACTTGGATAATATTGTTTGTACAGATGAACGTGGAAACTTCAGGGGTTTGGAAATCACTCCCAAGGATGAACCAGACTTGTGAAGGTCCACAATTTGTTTCTGAGGTCTTGGCTGATTTCTTTGGATTTTCCCATTATGTCAAGCAAAGAGACACTGAGTTTGAAGGTAGGCCATGAAATGCATCCACAGGTACACCTCCAATTGAATCAAATGATGCCCATTAGCCTATCAGAAGCTTCTAAAGCCATGACATCCTTTTCTGGAATTTTCCAAGCTATTTAAAGGCACAGTAAACTAAGTGCATTTAAACTTCTGACCCACTGGAATTGTGATACAGTGAATTATAAGTGAAATAATCTGTCTGTAAACAATTGTTGGAAAAATTACTTGTGTCATGGACAAAAGTAGATGTCCTAACCGACTTGCCAAAACTATAGTTTGTTAACAATAAATTTGTGGAGTGGTTGAAAAACAAGTTAATGACTCCAACCTAACTTCAACTGTAGGTATTTATGGAATATCTTATTTACAATGGCAGCCTACACAAACCTGTACGACGCTGGGCCAATTGTGGGCAGCCCTAATGGACTCAAAACAGGTTGTCTGTAGTAACACCTCTTGCACTGAAATGCAGTGCCTTAGACCGCTGTGCCACTCTGGAGCCCATTAAAACATCATTAAAAACAGTATCAACCATACAACTTTGCCTGTTGCACCACGATGACCTTGCTGACCACCTTTACGACCCTGTTTAACCTGTTCTTGTTGCCGATATGTTACCAAACCAAATATACATTGATTTGCTAAAACTCCTGTAACACATTTTAATGGAATCCAATGGGCTGCTTTAACATTATCTAGCCTAGGATGTTTGGCATTGTGGGATAATTAGGAGTACAGAGACACATTCCATGCCTGGATTGAGATACGTTTTCATACCCGTTTGACCTATATTCGTTACGACTAGAAGCATTATCTACCATAACATACGCTGAATGTTCTGGATGGTCTTTCTCAACATCCTGTAGTGCACTGAGCAACATGATATGAAGAGGTCAGTTGTGGACATTAGATTTCTCTGCTTGTTTTTTCATTTGAGTCATGAAGCTTTATGTAGGCTTGATGCAAGCTTTCAGTTATGATGCAATTTCTGTCATATTTGATTGTAATACAGTTAACTCAGTAGAGTCCCTGCACCAAGCAGAACCTAACTGGGAGTTTAGGGTTGGGTAGCTCAAAGCAGGGTTAGGGTTAGGTAGGTCAGAGCAGGGTTAGGGTTAAGTAAGTCAGAGCAGGGTTAGGGTTAGGTAGCTCAAAGCAGGGTTAGGGTTAAGTAAGTCAGAGCAGGGTGAGGGTTAGGTAGGTCAGAGCAGGGTTAGGGTTAAGTAAGTCAGAGCGGGGTTAGGGTTAGGTAGCTCAAAGCAGGGTTAGGGTTAGGTAGGTCAAAGCAGGGTTAGGGTTAAGTAAGTCAGAGCAGGGTTAGGGTTAGGTAGCTCAAAGCAGGGTTAGGGTTAAGTAAGTCAGAGCAGGGTTAGGTAGCTCAAAGCAGGGTTAGGGTTAGGTAGGTCAGAGCAGGGTTAGGGTTAGGTAGCTCAAAGCAGGGTTAGGGTTAGGTAGCTCAAAGCAGGGTTAGGTAGGTCAGAGCAGGGTTAGGTAGGTCAGCAGGGTTAGGGTTAGGTAGGTCAGAGCAGGGTTAGGGTTAGGTAGGTCAGAGCAGGGTTAGGGTTAGGTAGGTCAGAGCAGGGTTAGGGTTAGGTAGCTCAAAGCAGGGTTAGGGTTAGGTAGGTCATAGCAGGGTTAGGGTTAGGTAGCTCAAAGCAGGGTTAGGGTTAAGTAAGTCAGAGCAGGGTTAGGGTTGGGTAGTTCAAAGCAGGGTTAGGGTTAAGTAAGTCAGAGCAGGGTTAGGTAGCTCAAAGCAGGGTTAGGGTTAAGTAAGTCAGAGCAGGGTTAGGGTTAGGTAGCTCAAAGCAGGGTTAGGGTTAAGTAAGTCAGAGCAGGGTTAGGGTTAGGTAGCTCAAAGCAGGGTTAGGGTTAAGTAAGTCAGAGCAGGTTTTAGGGTCGGGTAGCTCAAAGCAGGGTTAGGGTTAAGTAAGTCAGAGCAGGGTTAGGGTTAGGAAGGTGAGAGGGTTAGGGTTAGGTGAACATTAAATAAAATATATATTGGATGTGTTGTATAATGCTTAAAAATACATTTTCAGTGGGAGCACCCTGCTTTCAAACATTTAACAGAATAAAATACATGTCCTTTTGACAATTCTGAAATATATGACCCACATAATGTGGTAAGGAAGGCCTCTCTCTCTCATTTTACCGAGCAACGGGATTGTCAATTTATTTTAGTGGCACATGGATGACAAATTGTAATGCAATTAAAAGGGGAAATAACTATAATTATAACACTCCATACTGATCGATTTGATGGCTACACGTCTGGTCACCGTCATAGATCTGGGGGTCAGCCTGATGAACCAAATTACTCAGTAATCTCCTCCAAGACTGGGGATCAGCCTGATGAACCAAACTACTCAGTAATCTCCTCCATGAAGACTGGGGGTCAGCCTGATGAACCAAACTACTCAGTAATCTCCTCCATGAAGACTGGGGATCAGCCTGATGAACCAAACTACTCAGTAATCTCCTCCATGAAGACTGGGGGTCAGCCTGATGAACCAAACTACTCAGTAATCTCCTCCATGAAGACTGGGGGTCAGCCTGATGAACCAAACTACTCAGTAATCTCCTCCATGAAGACTGGGGATCAGCCTGATGAACCAAACTACTCAGTAATCTCCTCCATGAAGACTGGGGATCAGCCTGATGAACCAAACTACTCAGTAATCTCCTCCATGAAGACTGGGGATCAGCCTGATGAACCAAACTACTCAGTAATCTCCTCCATGAAGACTGGGGATCAGCCTGATGAACCAAACTACTCAGTAATCTCCTCCATGAAGACTGGGGGTCAGTCTGATGAACCAAACTACTCAGTAATCTCCTCCATGAAGACTGGGGATCAGCCTGATGAACCAAACTACTCAGTAATCTCCTCCATGAAGACTGGGGATCAGCCTGATGAACCAAACTACTCAGTAATCTCCTCCATGAAGACTGGGGGTCAGCCTGATGAACCAAACTACTCAGTAATCTCCTCCATGAAGACTGGGGATCAGCCTGATGAACCAAACTACTCAGTAATCTCCTCCATATAGCATAACTCTCACACACTCACATGCACACACAAACAAAACTAATATAAAATGTTTTGTGATTACCGATGTCACGCCCTGACCTTAGTTATCTTTGTTTTCTTTATTATTTTGGTTAGGTCAGGGTGTGACGAGGGTGGTTTGTTTAGTTTTTGTATTGTCTAGGGGGTTTTGTATTGTCTAGGGGTTTTTTGTATGTCTAGGGGTTTTTGTATGTCTAGGGGTTCTTGTATGTCTAGGGGTTTATATGTCTATGTTTGCCTAGATTGGTTCCCAATCAGAGGCAGCTGTTTATCGTGGTCTCTGATTGGGGACCATATTTAGGGAGCCATATTCCTTTGGTTATTTTGTGGGTTGTTATTCTATGTTTAGTTAGCCTGTTCTGCACTAGCCATTTTGCGTCACGTTTTTGTTCAGTGTTCTCTCTTTCATTAAAGAGTTATGTACGCTTACCGCTGCCTTGGTCTCCGGTTTATGACGACCATGACAACTGATCTATACATTTATAATTAGTTCGATTTTGTGATCTGTTTAAAAAAACAACTTTATTGTTTTACTTTATATCACTTTTTTTGTAGTGTGGTTTTCATATCAACCCCTGGGCTTCCAACCACACCTGCACACATTTTTTAAATATATTTTATCTGTTTTTGTTGGTGCAAGTAAATTAAAGAAATAAAAAAAGATCAGTCATTGCAATGGAAGAAGTTACAAGTTGTGTGTGGGGGGGGTGCATCTATCATCGCATTTACGTAGCGGTATAGAGTTGAGCAGAGGCGTTTCTAGGATTTGCACATATGGTGAAAGACATGTAAAGAGGCGGTCTGGTGAAAGTGTTTGGCCTTTTATAAACACATTTCATGCAATTCTACGTAATTTTAGCAGAATCTTTTTTTAATACCACACTAATAACCGTAATGACAGGCTACTCTTGACAAACTGAGATCAATAAAAATGACCTCATCTTGAATGCAACCAATAGCCTAGGCCAACGAAAAGAGAGGAGACAGATTGTACAATATGAGGAAATTATAGTCCGAAAATAACTTTACAATTTCCCTGACTCACCCAATGCACAGGTGTCAAACTTATTCTATGGAGGGCCAAGTGTCTGCACGTTTTCGCTAGTGATGGCCATTTTTAAGTATTTTCGGTGAAATAGATCATTTTGCTCCGGTTACCTAAAAGAGCTGTTCATTTGGCTACTCATTGGCTCTTCGTTCAGATGTGCTTAAAAATAGACTTTAGAAACATGAAAAAAAAGCTCATCTCTAATGTAAGGCCTAAAAAGTAGCCTACCGGTACACCAATATGTCAGATCATTAAACGTGAGTTCATATACATTTTTACCTGGCCAAAGTATTAGATGCACTATTTGTGGAACAGATCTGAGACACTTTCCCCACTATGTATTGTTCCTGCACTGAGATTTCACCCTCTTCAGAGAATGTTTTAATCAGTGTCTGGAGCTCAAAAGGCAATAGGAACAGTACACAAATCAGGGAGCCAAAATAAATGTCTCTTTCATGCCGTGCTTGATGGACACTCCCCTGTGAGGCTATATACTGTAGATGACTCACACCTTTTTCCTACTCAAGGCTCTGATGAAAGCGATTACTTCAAATCATAAGCCTCTTTGTAAATGAGTTTTGTCACTCAGTGTGGGCTGATAAAACAAATATATATTTTTTTAAATACAGAAATGCAATTGAAGGAATAACTATTTTGAGCTTTAACTCTTGTAGGTGAACGGAGCACTGAAAAGACTCATCACTAAAGCCTGAGCAAAGCAGATCCATCAGTCGAATCGACATGTCACACAGACATGATTATTTACCCATGTCACAGGATTACCTATGTAACGATAGCTAAGTCTCACCCTCTGTCACATTCACTTCTAATAAACGTGACACAGAGAAGTCTTTCACCTGACAAAAAAAAAGTAGTTTGCTATGACTGGTTTTGATTGAATTGATTGAAGGAAATGCCAGTTGCTACTTTCCTCCTCAGGGAGCGCATGAAACAGGACTCGATAGAGCCTTAAATGGTTTTCTAATTATTATAATTTTTTCAACCTGGTAGTTCCATCCTCGACTAATAAGAGGTGGTTCTGTTGTGGCTCGGTTTTGCTTGGTCACATATCATAAAAGAGTCATTTGTCATGGCGATGGTCCAAGCAGTATCAATGGGAATGGCATGTTCAGGGTAATGTGTAATTAACACATGTTCAGGGTAATGTGTAATTAAGATATGTTCAGGGTAGTGTGTAAATAACACATGTTCAGGGTATTGTGTATTAACACATGTTCAGGGTAATATGTGTCATTAACACATGTTCAGGGTAATGTGTCATTAAGATATGTTCAGGGTAATGTGTAATTAAGATATGTTCAGGGTAATGTGTAATTAAGATATGTTCAGGGTAGTGTGTAAATAACACATGTTCAGGGTAATGTGTCATTAACACATGTTCAGGGTAGTGTGTAATTAAATGGCCTGTACACTCAGCACAGATCACAACATTAAGTCCAGCAGCCAGCGGCTAAAGACAACACAGCTGGGCAACAGCTTAATGCTCTTAAACTCCAACCTCCTCATGCTGACCCTTTAGTTGAGTGGCTCACCTATATGTTTGCTTGGGAAAAGTACTGTCTGCATTGTCTGGGTTTGACCCCTACTGTCTGCAATGTCTGGGTTTGACCTCTACTGTCTGCGTTTGTTCTACACTGTCTGCATTGTCTGGGTTTGACCTCTAATGTCTGCATTTTCTGGATTTGACCCCTGTACTGTAACAAATATGGCAAAGGAAAGAGACAGTGACTTGATAATCCTTTCAAATGTATTGCCATGCCTCTCTTCCACACTAGCACTCTCCCACAAACATTTAAACAGCTGTAGCTCATTATCTAATTTAGTGGGAGGGGCCTACAACTGCCTCTTTAGCCAATACCAATTCAGACACAAACACTCAATTACTAGACACTTAACTGGTTCAGGTAAAATGGTGGAATGAGATCTCAACTATGGCATGATGATGGCAGATGGCTGCCGTTTTAAGGGCCACCAACAAATCATGCTAATCCGTGTGTTTTTTCAGGTTGTTTGTAACTTTTTTTGTACTGTCTGCCACCATCTCTTATGACCGAAAAGAGCTTCTGGAAATCAGAACAGCGATTACATACCTCGGACTGAACAAATATTTTTTTCTTTAACCTATTGGAGGCAAAAGATTTATGTCTCCTCCCGGGCCAGGCCCACATCCCCGTCATTGGCATGAAGAGGATACGCCGATACAGGGGGACGGTGAGAATTTGTCGGCGAGTCGATAATCTGCCTCTACCATCCGTCCTACTTGCGAAACGTGCATTCGCTGGAGAATAAACTGGGTGAGCTCCGTTCGAGACTGTCTTACCAATGGGACATTAAAAACTAAAATATCTTGTGTTTCACCGGGTCGTGGATGAACGAGGACATGGGCAATATAAGGTTGGCTGGGTTTTCTGTGCATTGGCAAGACAGAACAGCAACCTCCGGAAAGACAAGGGGTGGTTGTCTGTGTCTATTTGTAAACAACAGCTGTGCGCAACCTCTAATATTAAGTAAGTCTAGGTTTTGCTCACCTGAGGTAGAGTACCTTATGATAAGCTGTAGGTCACACTATTTACCATGAGAGTTTTCATCTATATTTTTCATAGCTGTCTATTTACCACCACAAACTGATGCAGGCCCTAAGACTCCAATCAACAAGCTGTATAAGGCCATAAGCAAACAAGAGATGGCCACTAGGAGCGAAGGCTTCTGGGTGAGCAAAGGACTTTAATGCAGGTAAACTTACATCCGTTATTCATAATTTCTACTAGCATGTCACATGTGCAACCAGAGGAGCGAAAACTCTAGACCACCTTTACTCCACAGATAGAGACATGTACAAAGCTCTCCCTTGCCCTCCATGTGTCAAATCTGATCGTAATTCTATCCTCCTGATTCCTGCTTACAAGCAAAAACTCAAGTAGGAAGTACCAGTGACTCGCTCAATACGGAAGTGTTCTGATGACGTGAATGCTAAGCTACAGGACTGTTTCGCTAGCACAGACTGGAATTGAGGAAACTTCCACATCAGTCACCGGCTTCAACAATTAGTGCATCCACTTGTTATGGCAAGTGGATGCACTGTTCGGCATCCGACTCCAAGGCACTACAGAGGGTAGTGCGTACGGCCCAGTACATCACTGGGGCCAAGCTTCCTGCCATCCAGGACCTCTATACCAGGAAGTGTCTGAGGAAGGCCCCTAACAATTGAAAAAGAATCCAGCCACCCTAGTCATAAACTGTTCTCTCTGCTATCGCACTGCACATGATACAGGAGAGCCAAGTCTAGGTCCAAGAGGCTCCTTAATTTATGGATTGGATTGGATTTTTCAATTTTCGCCTAAAATGACATACCCAAATCTAACTGCCTGTAGCTCAGGACCTGAAGCAAGGATATGCATATTCTTGATACCATTTGAAAGGAAACACTTTGAAGTTTGTGGAAATGTGAAATTAATGTAGGAGAATATAACACATTAGATCTGGTAAAAGACAAGACAAACAAAAAAAGATGCGTTTTCTATATATATTCTCTCTATATTTTTTAGTTCCATCTTTGAAATGCAAGAGAAAGGCCATAATATAATATTGCAGTTTAGGCACAATGTAGATTTTGGCCACTAGATGGCAGCAGTGTGTGTGCAAAGTTTCAGATTGATCCAGTCTGCCCAAATGTGCCGAATTGGTCAATTGATACATTTTCAAGTACATAACTATGATATGGTAAAACAAAATGTATGTTTACATACTCCCAGGAATGTCATACATGATGGATCGTTAGCATTCACACATCTAAATGTGTTGGTGTGGAGACAGAGACAGCAGGGGTTCAAACTGAAGAACCTAGTTCCTACATTTGAATATAAAAATGAATTTGATCAAACTATGCAACATTTTATCTCTGGGACCCTCAGGATGACAAATCAGAGCAAGATTACTGAATGTAAGTTCATTATTTACCTTCATAGGTGAATTTACCATACCAGTTGCCATGATATAGTTTTTGTTGTTGTTGTGCACTCTCCTCAAACAATAGCATGGTATTTGTTCACTGTAATAGCTACTGTAAATTGGACTGCTTAGTTAGTTTAACAAGAATTTAAGCTTTCTGCCCATTTTAAGACATGTCTATGTCCTGGAAAGTTTGCTGTTACATTAGTCACATTGGCGCACGTCAGCATCAACCGTCCCGGTATAGGGACACCGATCCCGTAGAGGTTTTAACAGCTTCTAACCCCAAAACATAAGAGTGATCCAAGGCACTGTATCTCAGTGCTAGAGGTGTCACTACAGATGCTGGATTGATTCCAGGCTGTATCCCAAATGGACGTGATTGTGAGTCCCATACTGCGGCGCACAATTGAACCACGTCGTCCGGGTTAGGGCTTGGCCCGGGGTAGGCAGTCATTGTAAATAAGAATTTGTAAAATAAAATAAAAAGACCGATTTTTCCACTGCTGCTACTCACTGTTTATTATCTATGCATAGTCACTTTAGCCCTACGTACAAGAACATATTACCTCAACGCAAATATAGCAAATATTTTCCTACTTACTTAAAAAAAAATCCTGCATTGTTGGTTAAGGACTTGTAATTAAGAATTTTATGGTAAGGTTGTTGTACCTGTTGTATTCGGCGCATGTGGCATATAATACTCTTAACCTGTAACAAATAGGTCACACTGTTACAACAAAGTTCCTTAAAAACCGTGGGTACTCCCGTTGGGTACTGAGGCACCTATCCCACCATTGCCACCATGTGCTATTGATACTAAGATTTTGTTTCCACACACCTTGTCTAGATTATTTTTTGAGGGGGGTCCAGTGAAGCATTCCAATACTGAACAATATTTAATATCAAGTCTGCCCAAATGTGTCGAATTGGTCAATTGATACATTTTCAAGTACATAACTATAGAGAACATACAAATGATTACTGAGTGCAAGTACATTATTTACCTTCAGAGGTGAATGTGTCAAACCATTTTTTGTGACAAAATATTTTTGTTGTTGTGCATGATCCTCAAACAATAGCATTTGTTTGTATTTTTCACTGTAACAGCTACTGTAAAATGGACAGCACAGTTAGATTAACAATCATTTAAGCTTTCTTCCCATACAAGACATGTCTATGTCCTGAAACTGCATTGTGAGACAGGGTTCAGATTGAGTCCTTGCTGGAATGTTTTATGGAAGCTATATAATCATTTATTACGGTGAACAGACAAAGGAATCGAACAAGGTACCGTTGTTTTACAAGACCAAGGTCTTTATTATGACAGGATTAGTGTCCAATCCCTTCATCAGTCTTCTCTCAGGTGTGTTTTTTATTCCAGGAATTCTGGCTGGATTTATAGGATCATTCAGTCGGAAAATATGCTCCGTTAAGTTCTCTCTCAAGGGAATTCAATCACATTCCCAAATCCCTTCTCGGTCATCTTTCTCTTTGTGCACCGGTATTTTTCTCAATACACAATGAGTTTTAATTCCTCTTCGGAATTGGCCAGGAGAAAATAACCTCCCCTGAAAATCATTACTTCCTGTAATCCCTTCCCCCGGCTTCCGTATGTTTGTATTACGAAAGTTGGATGTAGCTGGAGCGATAGGACAGTTGACCGTGAAATAAGATTAATTGGATTACAATAAGTGAAAAGGATACAGCCAAAGATTCAATTCCAGGTCCTTGCCATTGAAGGTCTTTTTCACTGCCCAGCAATGTCTAGCACTATCATTGAGAGAGATTGAGAGGTTTTGGATCCCATTTCACCTGCAGTCATTTAACTACGCATCCTCAGAGACCAACAAACAGCTTGATGGCCTACTCTATACTATAGTAGGTCTGATATATCTGATTAAAGCCAGATGGGACCTGAACCTATTTTTTGGATAAAATTCCCTATCCTCATTCTGCTCACCCATTTTGCATTAGTAGTCTTAGATATAATCCATTCAATTGGCTGCCATGACAACCAGGAAATGGTATACATTCACATCCAAAATAATTGATAAAGATGAGTATTTTATACTAATACAATTTCTCAGAAAAATGTACTTTTATTCTGCATTAACATTCTACTTTTTAAAGTTAATCTCTTCCAAAGAAACTGTATTGTGTTCATGGCTTCCTGTTTCACTGGGGTATAAAAATGAGGCAACAGGCATATAATATCCATTTGTCATCCATCACCATAGGGAAAGGCAAAGACCTCGCAAAGAGATACATAGTTGTTGACTATCGGGCAATGGGTACAAACCAAAAAAAACATACAAACCATTGGGTTCCTCTACCAGCCACTTACCCTAATAGTGGTATGTATGTATATATATATATATATTCATATTCATATTCATATATATTCATATTCATATATTCATATTCATATATATTCATATTCATATATTCACATATATATATATATTCATATTCATATATATTCATATTCATATATATATATACCACTATTAGGGTAAGTGGCTGGTAGAGGACCCATGTGTATCTTGTTCCCACAGTGAGGAAGATTTTTCTGGAGGTAAAGAAAAGTCTAAGGAACACAGTTGGAGAATTCCAGAACTTGGTAACTTCTTGGGGTCACCAAGTTTCCAAATCTACAATTAGACACCACCTATGCCAACATGCCATTTGGAAGGGTTGCCATAGAAAAATTACTTTATTGAGAGAAACCCAAAAATGTTAATGCCTGGAGTTTGTTAAATGGCATTGGCACTTGAATTGGAACTAGATCCTATGGTCAGATGAGACGAAAAATAGAGCTCTTTGGCAATGCAAACCAGCGGTGGGTTTGGCCTCGAAAGAATGATGCATTCGCAGAAAAGAACCCCATACCTACACTGAAATCTGGTGGTGAATCGTTGATGTTATGGGGCTGTTTTGCATCCACTGGTCCATGAGCCCTTATTATTTTATTTAACTTGGCAAGTCAGTTGAGAACAAATTCTTAATTACAATGACGGCCCACAGCAGCCAAACCATAAACCCAGACGACACTGGGCCAATTGTGCACCGCCCTATGGGACTCCCAATCACAGCCGGTTGTGATACAGTATGGAATCAAACCAGGGTCTGTAGTGACACCTCTAGCACTGAGAAGCAGTGCCTTAGACCACTGTGCCACTCAGGAGATTGTTAAGGTCAACGGCATCATGAACTCTATCAAGTACCAAGACATTTTAGTCTGGAAAACCTGATTTTCTCTTCCAGGATGCTGAACTTGGCCGCAAGTGGATCTTCCAGCAAGACAATGACCTCATGCACATTTCAAAATCTACAAAGAAATGGTTAATTGAAAACAATCAATATTTTACAATGGCCATCTCAGTCTCCGGACTTGAACCCCTGTGGTTTGATTGAAGAGAAGAGGGCAGTTCATGAGAGCAGACGGAAGGATACCAAGGATCTGGAAGTTTATGTATGGATGAATGGTCATAAGATCCCTTCCAATGTGTCCAGGCTCTGGCTGGGCCATTCAAGGACATTCAGATAATTATCCCGAAGCCCATCCTGCATTGTCTTGGCTGTGTACTTAGGGTCGTTGTCCTATTGAAAAGTGAACCTTCGCCCCAGTCTGAGGTCCTGAGCACTCTGGAGCAGGTTTTCATCAAGGATCTCTCTGTACTTTGCTCCGTCCATCTTTCCTTTGATCCTGACTAGTCTCCCAGTCCCTACCTCTGAAAAAAATCCCAACAGCATGATGCTGCCACCACTATGCTTCACCATAGGGATGGTGCCAGGATTCCTTCAGACGCATTCCTTGGTTTCATCAGACCAGAGAATCTTGTTTCTCATGGTGTGAGAGTCCTTAAGGTGCCTTTTGACAAACTCCAAGCGGGCTGTCATGTGCCTTTTACAGAGGAGTGGCTTCCGTCTGGCAACTCTACCATAAAGGCCTGATTGGTGGAGAGCTGCAGAGATGGTTGTCCTTCTGGAAGTTTCTCCTATCTCCACAGAGGAACTCTCGAACTCTGTCAGAGTGACCATTGGGTTCTTGGTCAAATCATATCAAATCAAATGTCACATACACATGGTTAGCAGATGTTAATGCGAGTGTAGCGAAATGCTTGTGCTTCTAGTTTTGACAATGCAGTAATATCTAACATTTTCACAACAAGTGTAAAGGAATGAATAAGAATATGTACATAAAGATATATGAATGAGCGATGGCCCGAACGGCATAGGCAAAATGCAGTAGATGGTATAGAGTACAGTATATACATATGATATTTTTTAAGTTTAATTTATTACATACATTTTTCATTATTAAAGTGGCTAGAGATGAGTCAGTATGTTGGCAGCAGACACTCTAAGTGGTGGCTGTTTAACAGTCTGATGGCCTTGAGATAGAAGTTGTTTTTCAGTCTCTCGGTTCCCCGCTTTGATGCACCTGTACTGACCTCGCCTTCTGGCCTTCCTGTGAAAACGGGTGGTGTAGGTGTCCTGGAGGGCAGGTAGTTTGCCCCCGGTGATGCGTAGTGCAGTCCTCACTACCCTCTGGAGAGCCTTACGGTTGTGAGCGGAGCAGTTGCCGTACCAGGCAGTGATACAGCCCGACAGGATGCTCTCGATTGTGCATCTGTAAAGGTTTGTGAGTGCTTTTGGTGACAAGCCAAATTTCTTCAACCTCCTGAGGTTGAAGAGGCGCTGCTGCGCCTTCTTCACCATGCTGTCTGTATGGGTGGACCATTTCAGTTTGTCCATGATGTGTACGCCGAGGAACTTAAAACTTTCCACCTTCTCCACTACTGTCCCGTCGATGTTGATAGGGGCCGCTCCCTCTGTTGTTTCCTGAAGTCCACAACCCTTGTGGGGCCCCAGTGTTGAGGATCAGCGGGGTGGAGATGTTGTTTCCTACCCTCACCACCTGGGGGCAGCCCGTCAGGAAGTCCAGGACCCAGTTGCACAGGGCGGGGTCAAGACCCAGGGTCTCGAGCTTAATGACGAGTTTGGAGGGTACCATGGTGTTAAATGCTGAGCTGTAGTCGATGAACTGCATTCTTACATAGGTATTCCTCTTGTCCAGATGGGTTAGGGCAGTGTGCAGTGTGATTGCGATTGCATAGTCTGTGGACCTATTGGGGCGGTAAGCAAATTGGAGTTGGTCTAAGGTGTCTCTCAAAGCACTTCACGATGACGGAAGTGATAGTCATTTAGCTCAGTTACCTTTGCTTTCTTGGGAACAGGAACAATGGTGGTCCTCTTGAAGCATGTGGGAACAGCAGACTGTGATAAGGAAATCTTGAAGCGTGGAATCCGATTGGTCGGACCAGCGTTGAACAGAACTGAGCACGGGCGCTTCCTGTTTAAGTTTCTGTCTATAGGCTGGGAGCAACAAAGTGTAGTCGTGGTCAGATTTTCCGAAAGGAGGACGGGGTCACCTCCCTGATGCTGCCACCACCATGCTTCACCATAGGGATGGTGCCAGGTTTCCTCCAGACGTGACGCTTGGCATTCAGGCCAAAGAGTTCAATCTTGGTTTCATCAGACCAGAGAATCTTGTTTCCCATGGTCTGAGAGTCTTTAGGTGCCTAAACTCCAAGCGGGCTGTCATGTGTCTTTTACTGAAGAGTGGCTTTTGTCTGCCTATTCTACCATAAAGGCCTGATTGGTGTAGTGCTACAGTGATGGTTGTCCTTCTGGAAAGCTCACCCATCTCAACAGAGGAACTCTTGAGCTCTGTCAGAGTGACCATGGAGTTTTTGGTCACCTCCCTGACCTAGGTCCTTCTCCCCCAATTGCTCAGTTTGGCCAGGCGGCCAGCTCTAGGAAGAGTGTTGGTGGTTCCAAACTTCTTGCATTTAAGAATTATGGAGGCCATTGAGTTCTTGGGGACCTTCAATGCTACAGAAATGTTTTGGTTACCCTTCCCCAGATCTGTGCTTCGACACAATCCTGTCTTGGAGCTCTATGGACAATTACTTCGACCTCATGGCTTTATTTCTGCTCTGACATGCACTGTCAACTGTGGGATCTTATATAGGCAGGTGTGTGCCTTTTGAAATCATGTCCAATCAATTGAATTTACCACAGGTGGACTCCAATCATGTTGTAGAAACATCTCAAGGATGATCAATGGAAACAGGATGTACTTGGGCTCAATTTCGAGTCTCAGCTCCATGACAAAATGTGTGGAATTGCAGGAAATTTGCTTTAAAACAGCAAAATGTCTCTTCAGCCATGAGGGCCTCCAAAACTGTGCCATTGGCCACGTCTACTACCATCTTATTTGAAGCACTGTTCTGGGTATCTTGGTTAGCTATTTTAATCAAATTTTCAATTACCTATTT
Source organism: Oncorhynchus kisutch (assembly GCF_002021735.2). NCBI lineage: Eukaryota > Metazoa > Chordata > Actinopteri > Salmoniformes > Salmonidae > Oncorhynchus > Oncorhynchus kisutch. The sequence continues at coordinate 37,864,543 of NC_034200.2, read as the reverse complement.
TGCCCCATTAATTTCATCTAGCCTATAGGCCTACTCATGGAATTCAAGGCCTACTTCCAAGAACCTATGCCAGTCCCAAGACGGACGAAAAGGAGATAGCCACGAGTCAACAACAAGAAACGTATCAACTATATGATTTACAGACATTCATAACAAATGGTATGTACTGTACGTGCCTAAAGTTGAAGTTTACATACACTTAAGTTGGAGTCATTAAAACTTGTTTTTCAACCACTCCACACATTTCTTGTTAACAAACTATAGTTTTGGCAAGTCGTTTAGAACATCTACTTTGTGCATGACTCAAGTAATTTTTCCAAAAATTGTTTACAGACAGATTACTTCACTAATAATTCACTGTATCACAATTCCAGTAGGTCAGAAGTTAACATACAGTAAATTGACTGTGCCTTTAAACAGCTTGGGAAATTCCAAAAAATGATGTCATGGCTTTAGAAGCTTCTGATAGGGTAATTTACATCATTTTAGTCCATTGGAGGTGTACCTGTGGATGTATTTCAAGGCCTACCTTCAAACTCAGTGCCTCTTTGCTTGACATCATGGGAAAATCAAAAGAAATCAGCCAAGATCTCAGAAAATTTTTTGTAGACCTCCACAAGTCTGGTTCATCCTTTGGGAGCAATTTCCAAACGCCTGAAGGTACCACGTTCATCTGTACAAACAATAGTACACAAGTATAAACAACATGGGACCACACAGCCATCATACCGCTCAGGAGGGAGACGTGTTCTGTCTCCTAGAGATGAACGTACTTTGGTGCGAAAAGTGCAAATCAATCCCAGAACAACAGCAAAGGACCTTCTGAATATTCTGGAGGAAACAGGTACAAAAGTATCTATATTCACAGTCAAACGAGTCCTATATCGACATAACCTGAAAGGCCGCTATGCAAGGAAGAAGCCACTGCTCCAAAACTGCCATAGAAAAGCCAGACTACGGTTTGCAACTGCACATGGGGACAAAGATCTTACTTTTTGGCCATAATGACCATTGTTATGTTTGGAGGAAAAAGGGGCAGGCTTGCAAGCTGAAGAAAACCATCCCGACCGTGAAGCACGGGGGTGGCAGCATCATGTTGTGGGTGTGCTTTGCTGCAGGAGGGACTGGTGCACTTCACAAAATAGATGGCACCATGAGGTAGGAAAATTATGTGGATATGATGAAGCAACATCTCAAGACAGCAGTCAGGAACTTAAAGCTTGGTCATAAATGGGTATTCCAAATGGACAATGACCCTAAGCATACTTCCAAAGTTGTAGCAAAATGGCTTAAGGACAACAAAGTCAAGGTATTGGAGTGGCCATCACAATGCCCTGTCCTCAATCCTGAAGAAGCGTGTGTGAGCAAGGCCTACAAACCTGACTCAGTTACACCAGCTCTGTCAGGAGGAATGGGCCAAAATTCACCCAACTTATTGTGGGAAGCTTGTGGAAGGCTACCCGAAATGGTTGACCCAAGTTAAACAATTTAAAGGCAATGCTACCAAATACTAATTGAGTGTATATAAACTTCTGACCCACTGGGAATGTGATGAAAGAAATAAAAGCTGAAATAAATCATTCTCTCTACTATTATTCTGGCATTTCACATTCTTAAAATAAAGTGGTGATCCTAACTGACCTAAAACAGGGACTTTTCCCAGAATTAAATGTCAGGAATTGTGAATCTGAGTTTAAATGCCTTCATGTTAACACTAGGGCTATAAGCCTCCTTCTGACCTGGGAATCTGTTGTGATCTGCCTTCATGTTAACACTAGGGCTATAAGCCTCCTTCTGCCCTGGGAATCTGTTGTGCTTCCTGGGAAACAACGCAGCTGGAGACAACACAGATGGACAAGAAATCAAGAAATCAAGTCAGTGGACAAGGAGGGTGGGAGAAAAAAAGCTAAATCTATCCAAATGCAAAAAAAAAATGAAGATGAGTCTTTGCTCTCAATGCTCTGCTATGCTCTAAGACACACAGCCAAAATAGCTCTAAGTGATTCTTTGGACATTATACATCTCCATTGTCCAGCGGGGACAAAAGATGTTCCCAACAATCTTTTGACTGTAATGATATTTTTAAAATGCAGTACTTTTGTCCAACATGCCAGTATTTCTTTGGCAGTGAAGTGCCAGATCATTGCACATCGTGTGGTTGCCTCCCTGGGGACATGCCATCTCTTGTCAAATCAAATCAAATCAAATTTATTTATATAGCCCTTCGTACATCAGCTGATATCTCAAAGTGCTGTACAGAAACCCAGCCTAAAACCCCAAACAGCAAGCAATGCAGGTGGAGAAGCACGGTGGCTAGGAAAAACTCCCTAGAAAGGCCAATACCTAGGAAGAAACCTAGAGAGGAACCAGGCTATGTGGGGTGGCCAGTCCTCTTCTGGCTGTGCCGGGTGGAGATTATAACAGAACATGGTCAAGATGTTCAATGTTCATAAATGACCAGCATGGTCGAATAATAATAAGGCAGAACAGTTGAAACTAGAGCAGCAGCACAGTCAGGTGGAAGTTGAAACTGGAGCAGCAGCATGGCCAGGTAGACTGGGGACAGCAAGGAGTCATCATGTCAGGTAGTCCTGGGGCATGGTCCTAGGGCTCAGGTCAGTTGAAACTGGAACAGCAGCATGGCCAGGTGGACTGGGGACAGCAAGGAGTCATCATGTCAGGTAGTCCTGGGGCATGGTCCTAGGGCTCAGGTCCTCCGAGAGAGAGAAAGAAAGAGAGAAGGAGAGAATTAGAGAACGCACACTTAGATTCACACAGGACACCGAATAGGACAGGAGAAGTACTCCAGATATAACAAACTGACCCCAGCCCCCCGACACATAGACTACTGCAGCATAAATACTGGAGGCTGAGACAGGAGGGGTCAGGAGACACTGACCCAAGAGTGGATCAGTGTTAAATTATCAGTCAAAACTAAAGGAAAAGTTATCAGACCCCAAATTCGGTGAAGCATTAGAACGTAAGTGATCTAGGTCCAAGAGCAGATACATTTATGATGGTGCACAATACAATACATTTATGATGGTGCACTATACTATACATTTATGATGGTGCACTATACTATGATGGTGCACTATACTATACATTTATGATGGTGCACTATGCTATACATTTATGATGGTGGACTATACTATGATGGTGCACTATGATATGACGGTGCACTATGCTATGATGGTGCACTATACTATACATGTATGATGGTGGACTATACTATGATGGTGCACTATACTATGATGGTGCACTATACTATACATTTATGATGGTGGACTATACTATGATGGTGCACTATGCTATACATTTATGATGGTGCACTACACTATGATGGTGCACTACACTATGATGGTGCACTATACTATACATTTATGATGGTGCACTACACTATGATGGTGCACTACACTATGATGGTGCACTACACTATGATGGTGCACTATAATATACATTTATGATGGTGCACTACACTATGATGGTGCACTATACTATGATGGTGCACTATACTATGATGGTGCACTACGCTATGATGGTGCACTACGCTATGATGGTGCACTACACTATGATGGTGCACTATACTATGATGGTGCACTACACTATGATGGTGCACTACACTATGATGGTGCACTACACTATACATTTATGATGGTGCACTATACTATACATTTATGATGTTGCACTATAATATACATTTATGATGGTGCACTATACTATACATTCATGATGGTGCACTATACTATACATTTATGATTGTGCACTATGCAATGATGGTGCACTATGCTATGATGGTGCACTATGCTATGATGGTGCACTATACTATGATGGTGCACTATACTATACATTTATGATGGTGCACTATGCTATACATTTATGATGATGCACTACATGATGATGGTGCACTATACTATGATGGTGCACTATACTATGCATTTATGATGGTGCACTATACTATGATGGTGCACTATACTATGATGGTGCACTACACTATGATGGTGCACTATACTACGACGGTGCACTATACTATGATGGGGCACTACACTATGATGGTGCACTACACTATGATGGTGGACTACATTATGATGGTGCACTATACTATGATGGTGCACAACACTATGATGGTGCATTATACTATGATGGTGCACTATACTATGATGGTGCACTATACTATATATTTATGATGGTGCACTATACTATGATGGTGCACTATGCTATGATGGTGCACTATACTATACATGTATGATGGTGCACTATACTATGATGGTGCACTATACTATACTATGATGGTGCACTATACTATGATGGTGCACTACACTATGATGGTGGACTATACTATACATTTATGATGGTGCACTATACTATGATGGTGCACTACACTATACATTTATGATGGTGCACTATACTATGATGGTGCACTATACTATGATGGTGCACTACACTATGATGGTGCACTACACTATGATGGTGCACTATACTATACATTTATGATGGTGCACTATACTATGATGGTGCACTACACTATGATGGTGCACTATACTATACATTTATGATGGTGCACTATACTATACATTTATGATGGTGCACTATACTATACATTTATGATGGTGCACTATACTATACATTTATGATGGTGCACTATACTATACATTTATGATGGTGCACTATGCTATACATTTATGATGGTGCACTATACTATACATTTCTAATGGTGCACTGTACTATACATTTATGATGGTGCACTATGCTATACATTTCTAATGGTGCACTGTACTATACATTTATGATGGTGCACTATACTATACATTTATGATGGTGCACTATACTATACATTTCTAATGGTGCACTATACTATACATTTATGATGGTGCACTATACTATGATGGTGCACTACACTATGATGGTGCACTATACTATACATTTATGATGGTGGACTGTACTATACATTTATGATGGTGCACTATACTATACATTTATGATGGTGCACTATACTATACATTTATGATGGTGCACTATACTATACATTTATGATGGTGCACTATACTATACATTTATGATGGTGCACTATACTATACATTTCTAATGGTGCACTATACTATACATTTATGATGGTGCACTATACTATGATGGTGCACTACACTATGATGGTGCACTATACTATACATGTATGATGGTGGACTGTACTATACATTTATGATGGTGCACTATACTATACATTTATGATGGTGCACTATACTATGATGGTGCACTATACTATACATTTATGATGGTGCACTATACTATACATTTATGATGGTGCACAATACTATACGTTTATGATGGTGCACTATACTATACATTTATGATGGTGCACTGTACTATACATTTATGATGGTGCACTATGCTATACATTTATGATGGTGCACTATACTATACTATGATGGTGCACTATATTATGATGGTGCACTACACTATGATGGTGCACTATACATTTATGATGGTGCACTATACTATGATGGTGCACTATAATATACATTTATGATGGTGCACTATAATATACATTTATGATGGTGCACTACACTATGATGGTGCACTATACTATACATTTATGATGGTGCACTATAATATACATTTATGATGGTGCACTACACTATGATGGTGCACTATAATATACATTTATGATGGTGCACTATAATATACATTTATGATGGTGCACTACACTGATGGTGCACTATAATATACATTTATGATGGTGCACTATAATATACATTTATGATGGTGCACTACACTATGATGGTGCACTATACTATACATTTATGATGTTGCACTGTACTATACATTTATGATGGTGCACTATGCTATACATTTATGATGGTGCACTATACTATGATGGTGCACTATACTATACATTTATGATGGTGCACTATACTATACATTTATGATGTTGCACTATACTATACATTTATGATGGTGCACTATACTATACATTTATGATGGTGCACTTTGCTATACATTTATGATCGTGCACTATACTATGATGGTGCACTATACTATGATGGTGCACTACACTATGATGGTGCACTACACTATGATGGTGCACTATACTATGATGGTGCACTATACTATACATTTATGATGGTGCACTATACTATGATGGTGCACTACACTATACATTTATGATGGTGCACTATACTATGATGGTGCACTACACTATACATTTATGATGGTGCACTACACTATACATTTATGATGGTGCACTATACTATGATGGTGCACTATACTATACATTTATGATGGTGCACTATACTATACATTTATGATGGTGCACTATACTATACTATGACGGTGCACTATACTATGATGGTGCACTACACTATGATGGTGCACTACACTATGATGGTGCACTATACTATGATGGTGCACTATACTATGATGGTGCACTATACTATACATTTATGATGGTGCACTATACTATGATGGTGCACTATACTATACATTTATGATGGTGCACTATACTATGATGGTGCACTACACTATACATTTATGATGGTGCACTACACTATACATTTATGATGGTGCACTACACTATACATTTATGATGGTGCACTATACTATACATTTATGATGGTGCACTATACTATGATGGTGCGCTATACTATACTATGATGGTGCACTATACTATGATGGTGCACTACACTATACATTTATGATGGTGCACTATACTATGATGGTGCACTATACTATGATGGTGCACTATACATTTATGATGGTGTACTATACATTTATGATGGTGTACTATACTATACATGTATGATGTTGCACTATACTATACATTTATGATGGTGCACTATACTATACATTTATGATGGTGCACTATACAATACATGTATGATGGTGCACTATACTATGATGGTGCACTATACTATACTATGATGGTGCACTATACTATGATGGTGCACTATACTATGATGGTGCACTATACTATGATGGTGCACTATACTATACTATGATGGTGCACTATACTATGATGGTGCACTATACTATGATGGTGCACTATACTATACATTTATGATGGTGCACTATACTATGATGGTGCACTATACTATGATGGTGCACTATACTATACATTTATGATGGTGCACTATACTATGATGGTGCACTACACTATACATGTATGATGGTGCACTATACTATACATTTATGATGGTGCACTATACTATGATGGTGCACTATACTATACTATGATGGTGCACTATACTATGATGGTGCACTACACTATACATTTATGACGGTGCACTATACTATACATTTATGATGGTGCACTATACTATGATGGTGCACTATACTATACATTTATGATGGTGTACTATACTATACATTTATGATGGTGCACTAAACTATACATGCATGATGTTGCACTATAATATACATTTATGATGGTGCACTATACATTTATGATGGTGCACTATACTATACATTTTTGATGGTGCACTATACTATACATTTTTGATGGTGCACTATACTATACATTTATGATGGTGCACTATACTATACATTTATGATGGTGCACTATACTATGATGGTGCACTACACTATACATGTATGATGGTGCACTATACTATACATGTATGATGGTGCACTATACTATGATGGTGCACTACACTATGATGTTGTACTGTACTATGATGGTGCACTATACTATGATGGTGCACTATACTATACATTTATGATGGTGCACTATACTATGATGGTGCGCTACACTATACATTTATGATGGCGCACTATACATTTATGATGGTGCACTATACTATACATTTATGATGGTGCACTATACTATACATTTATGATGGTGCACTATACTATACATGTATGATGGTGCACTATACTATACTATGATGGTGCACTACACTGATGTTGTACTATACTATGATGGTGCACTATACTATACATTTATGATGGTGCACTATACTATGATGGTGCACTACACTATACATTTATGATGGTGCACTGTACTATACATTTATGATGGTGCACTATACATTTATGATGGTGCACTATACTATACATTTATGATGGTGCACTATACTATACATTCATGATGGTGCACTATACTATACATTCATGATGGTGCACTGTACTATACATTTATGATGGTGCACTGTACTATACATTTATGATGGTGCGCTATACTATGATGGTGCACTATGCTATACATTTATGATGGTGCACTATACTATGATGGTGCACTATGCTATACATTTATGATGGTGCACTATACTATGATAGTGCACTATACTATACATTTATGATGGTGCACTATACTATGATGTTGCACTGTACTATGGTGTTGCAGGGTAGCCTAGTTGTTAGAGCGTTGGACTAGTAACCAGAAGGTTGCAAGTTCAAACCCCTGAGCTGACAAGGTACAAATCTGTCGTTCTGCACCTGAACAGGCAGTTGACCCACTAGGCCGTCATTGAAAATAAGAATTTGTTCTTAACTGACTTGCCTAGTTAAATAAAGGTAAAATTAAATTAAAATACTATGATGTTGCACTATACTATGATGGTGCTACACTATAATATGATGGTGCACTATTAAGGTCAAGACATGGCCTTAATGGCACTGATTTAATGAACCTTTAACTCTCATGTAATGTTCAAGTTCCAATATTCAAGTCCTCTCCCTTACAAGTCACAGATAATGAACTTCCCCCGAACCTAAGAGTGAAGCACCATCATTCCTGTGGGGCCAAAGAGCCCAAGAAATGAATTATATCCTTTGTGGATGATTGGGTTGCGCTTGAGGGTGAGGGCTTGACATGCCAGTTGAGAGGGACACCCACAAATGCAAATGTACGTGTTGTGTACAGTTTACTATGTATTTGGGATTCCCCTGCTCGCTGGAAGAGGACAGAATATCTGTCACGTTGGTATGAATGATTCGGGAGACAGGCGCAGGTATGCATAATATAATTTTTTTATTACACCCAAATTACGGCGTGCCATGTAAAGGCACGGGGACGAAGACCAAACAAACGCGTACACAAAACACAGGGTTGAAACACAAACAAAATAGTGAGGAGTACCTCGAATAAGTACACAAGCGCATAATGATTAACACATGGGACGAGACCCGTAATCATCTGCACAATCCACTAGGGCACGAAAGCCCAAACCACACAGCACAGGTACTCACACGCACCAACGGACATTGTAACAATAATCGACCGCCCAATGGACACCAAAGGGCACCTATATACAAGTACTGATCAGTGGGAATAGGGGACAAGTGTGCGTAATGAAAGTTCCGGAGGGATCCGTGACAATATCAAACAATGCAATGGTGAACAACTGGTGCTATCACAAAGGAGAAGTGGTATAAAGAGGAAATGGGTTCAATAGAGTGTATATGCTTGAGAGAGCCAGAGCCACGCACAAACACGGAACAGCGCAGAGAGGTTGACCACATGGTAGAGTCCACCCATCTCCATTCATGTTTATTACTGTTTTCAACATGATTGCAGGGTTTGCTTTAGTTTACATGCATGGCATCTTACTTGGCAAATGACTACACTGTGTTTTGAGTCCAAATATCACCCCGAGTCCTTCTACCTTGGAAGAGAAATCGAGTGCGTAAACAAAAGGATGCTTGCCATAAAAACCACGATTAATGTGACAAGACCTCAATGATCAAATCATTTAGAAAAATACAGTGCCTTGCGAAAGTATTCGGCCCCCTTGAACTTTGCGACCTTTTGCCACATTTCAGGCTTTAAACATAAAGATATAAAACTGTATTTTTTTTGAAGAATCAACAACAAGTGGGACACAATCATGAAGTGGAATGACATTTATTGGATATTTCAAACTTTTTTAACAAATCAAAAACTGAAAAATTGGGCGTGCAAAATTATTCAGCCCCCTTAAGTTAATACTTTGTAGCGCCACCTTTTGCTGCGATTACAGCTGTAAGTCGCTTGGGGTGTGTCTCTATCAGTTTTGCACATCGAGAGACTGAATTTTTTTCCCATTCCTCCTTGCAAAACAGCTCGAGCTCAGTGAGGTTGGATGGAGAGCATTTGTGAACAGCAGTTTTCAGTTCTTTCCACAGATTCTCGATTGGATTCAGGTCTGGACTTTGACTTGGCCATTCTAACACCTGGATATGTTTATTTTTTAACCATTCCATTGTAGATTTTGCTTTATGTTTTGGATCATTGTCTTGTTGGAAGACAAATCTCCGTCCCAGTCTCAGGTCTTTTGCAGACTCCATCAGGTTTTCTTCCAGAATGGTCCTGTATTTGGCTCCATCCATCTTCCCATCAATTTTAACCATCTTCCCTGTCCCTGCTGAAGAAACCAGGCCCAAACCATGATGCTGCCACCACCATGTTTGACAGTGGGGATGGTGTGTTCAGGGTGATGAGCTGTGTTGCTTTTACGCCAAACATAACGTTTTGCATTGTTGCCAAAATGTTCAATTTTGGTTTCATCTGACCAGAGCACCTTCTTCCACATGTTTGGTGTGTCTCCCAGGTGGCTTGTGGCAAACTTTAAACTACACTTTTTATGGATATCTTTCTTCTTGCCACTCTTCCATAAAGGCCAGATTTGTGCAATATACGACTGATTGTTGTCCTATGGACAGAGTCTCCCACCTCAGCTGTAGATCTCTGCAGTTCATCCAGAGTGATCATGGGCCTCTTGGCTGCATCTCTGATCAGTCTTCTCCTTGTATGAGCTGAAAGTTTAGAGGGACGGCCAGGTCTTGGTAGATTTGCAGTGGTCTGATACTCCTTCCAATTCAATATTATCACTTGCACTTTGTTAAAAAAAGTTTGAAATATCCAATAAATGTCGTTCCACTTCATGATTGTGTCCCACTTGTTCTTGATTCTTCACAAAAAAATACAGTTGTATATCTTTATGTTTGAAGCCTGAAATGTGGCAAAAGATCGCAAAGTTCAAGGGGGCCGAATACTTTCGCAAGGCACTGTAGTTCTGACACTTCCTGCTGTTCTATAGATTCCCCTGTTTACATTTTACACAGGCAGTACTTCCACCATTTATTGCTACTGGTGCCTCGCCTGGTTCACCAACTACTTCTCAGATAGAATTCCGACAAATCGGAGGGCCTGTTGTCCTGACCTCTGGCAGTCTCTATGGGGGTACCACAGGGTTCAATTCTCGGGCCGACGATGTCACTCTTGTTGCGGGTGATTCCTTGATCCACCTCTAGGCAGACAACACCATTCGGTATAAATCTGGCCCTTCTTTGGACACTGTGTTAACAAACCTCCAAACGAGCTTCAATGCCATACAACACTCCTTCCGTGGCCTCCAACTGCTCTTTAGTAAAACTAAATGCATGCTCTTCAACCGATCGCTGCCCGCACCCACCCGCCCGACTAGCATCACTACTGTGGACAGTTCTGACTTCTGATATTTGGACAATTACAAATACCTAGGTGTCTGGCTAAACTGTATACTCTCCTTACAGACTCATATTAAGCATCTCCAAAACCAAAATTAAATCTAGAATCGGCTTCATATTTTGCAACAAAGCCTCCTTCACTCACTCTGCCAAACATACCCTCGTCAAACTGACTATCCTACCGATCCTCGACTTCAGCGATGTAATTTACAAAATAGCCTCCAACACTCTACTCAACAAACTGGATGCAGTCTATCACAGTGCCATCGGTTCTGTCACCAAAGCCCCATATACCACCCACCACTGCGACTTGTATGCTCTCGTTCGGCTGGCCCTCGCTTCATATTCATCACCAGACCCACTGGCTCCAGGTCATCTATAAGTCTTTGCTAGGTAAAGCTCCGCCTTCTCTCAGCTCACTGGTCACCATAACAACACCCGCCCGTAGCACGTGCTCCAGCAGGTATATCTCACTGGTCATCCACAAGGCCAAAACCTAATTTGGCCGCCTTTCCTTCCAGTTCTCTGCTGCCAATGACTGGAACAAATTGCACATTTTTTGTTGGAGGCTTATATCTCCCTCACTAACTTTAAGCACCAGCTGTCAGAGCAGCTTACCGATCTCTGCAACTGTACACAGCCCATCTGTAAATAGCCCATCCAACTACCTACCTCATCCCCATATTGTTTTTATTAACTTTTTTGCTCTTTTGCACACCAGTAGTTCTACTTGCACATCATCATCTGCACATTATCACTCCAGTGTTCATTTACTAAATTGTAATTACTTCGCTACTATGGCCTATTTATTGCCTTACCTCCTTACTCCATTTGCACACACTGTAAAAAGCCCACTTGTGCTTTCTCCCGATTACTTTCCTTGTATTCCCACGGCTATGATGGTCAAGTGGTTTAAGCGTTGAAATTGAAATCCAATGTAGTCTTCCCGTGCAGTTTTTAACACTGCTTACAGCGCAATTGTAACGGTTCTCTTGTGGTGAAGGAGAGTCGGACCAAAATGCGGCATGTAGATTGCGATCCATGTTTAATAAACAAACGTAAAAACACAAATCAATACAAACACTACAAAACAAAGAACGTAACGAAAACCGAAACAGTCCTATCTGGTGCAAACACAGAGACAGGAACAATCACCCACAAACACACAGTGAAACCCAGGCTACCTACATATGGTTCCCAATCAGAGACAATGACTAACACCTGCCTCTGATTGAGAACCATATTAGGCCAGACATAGAAATAGACAAACTAGACATGAAACATAGAATGCCCACCCAGCTCACGTCCTGACCAACACTAAAACAAGGAAAACACATACGAACGATGTTCAGAACGTGACAGCAATGATAAAATAGTCCTTTAAATATTTGAACTATTTCCTCCGAATTGAAATTGTCCTTATTTTATGGGCTCGTCCAATGATTGAAAGTGCTTAGAAAAAGGTTTATTTTAGTTCGCTTGAAAATGATTTTCAATTATGAAAATTGAATTTGGATACTTTAGTTTTTGTGTGAGCTAATTCAGCAAGCTGTGATGGCTGAGTGGTTAAGTCTAGTGGTGTCCCCCTGTGCCGGTTTGAACCCTGTTTGCATCTTCCTTTTCAAATAGGCTATGCAGTACAGATACTCTTATTTTTGTCAAGCTGAGATAACCGACTGGTTAATAATACCTTGGACTTGAAATCCAATTTGCTCCCCCTGTGCATATTTGAATCTTACTCTCAAGACATAGCCCACTTTTACTTTCTCTGCACATTTTTTGTGGACTTGAACAGTAAACTGGCCAACCTTCACAGCTTTGGAAAGGATCGAAATGATTTGGCACACTTGTCCCAATTGCAATGTCTCACCTGAGCCCCACCACAACTCTTATTATGTCTTGTCCATTTATCAACCAGTATACCATCAACATGAGAAGCTTTGGAACGGATCTCTCTCCACGTGAACTTCTTTTGTACTCCTGAAAGAAAAGGCACGAGAGAATAGGCAGTTGATAGCTTCAACTAGATGCTCTACACCTGTTGTTGGCTTAGACTCTCTCGATAGAAGTGATGCAGGCCATGTGAGTAATGTGTAAAAACAACACTGCAAATCAAATTCGAATTACTACCCTTAACTCCATAAAAATTGTACCCATAAGTTGATTCAATAAATAAATAAAAATAGACTAGAGACATTTCTATCCTTCTCGTGGTCCTATTAATTATACACTTCTCCGTAATTATCAGTATTACAAATTACCTTCAAATCATCATCCAACCATCTCTCAGCTTTCCAGTGAGGGCTTTCAAACCACACTAGAAATTCAGGACAGAGGTCATTCAAACCTTTCAAATGAATGTTTTTTTTTCAATATATTTATTTTACCTTTATTTAACATAGCAAGTCAGTTAAGAACAAAATCTAATTTACAATGACGGCCTACCAAAAGACTAAAGGCCTTCTGCGGGGACGGGGGCCTGGGATTAAAAGGTTTAAATAAAGACAGTATAAATATTGGACAAGACACACATCACAACAAGAGACAACACAACACTACATAAATATAGACCTAAAACAACAACATAGCAAGGCAGCAACACATGACCACACAGCATCGTAGTAACACAACATGGTAGCAGCACAATACATGGTGCAAACATTATTGGGCACAGACAACAGCACAATACATGGTGCAAACATTATTGGGCACAGACAACAGCACAAAGGGCAAGAAGGTAAAGACAACAATACATCACACAAAGCAGCCACAACTGTCAGTAAGAGTGTCCATGATTGAGTCTTTGAATGAAGATATTGAGATAAAACTGTCCAGTTTGAGTGTTTGTTGCAGCTCGTTCCAGTCGCTAGCTGCAGCAAACTGAAAAGAGGAGCGACCCAGGGATGTGTGTGCTTTGGGGACCTTTAACAGAATGTGACTGGCAGAAAGGATGTTGTATGTAGAGGATGAGGGCTGCAGTAGATATCTCAGATAGGGGGGGTGAGGCCTAAGAGCATTTTATAAATAAGCATCACCCCGTGGGTATAGAGTGCAGTGATGTGTCCTATAAGGAACATTGGTGGCAATTCTGATGGCCAAATGGTAAAGAACATCTAGCCGCTCAAGAGCACCCTTACCTGCCGATCTATAATGTATGTCTCCGTAATCTAGCATGGGTCGGATGGTCATCTGAATCAGGGTTAGTTTGGCAGCTGGGGTGAAAGAGGAGTGATTTACGATAGAGGAAACCAAGTCTAGATATAATTTAGCCTGCAGGTTTGATATGTGCTGAGAGAAGGACAGTGAACCATCTAGCCATAATCCCAAGTACTTGTATGAGGTGACAACCTCAAGCTCTAAACCTTCAGAGGTAGTAATAACACCTGTGGGGGGAGGGGCATTCTTCTTACCAAACCACATGAACTTTGTTTTGGAGGTGTTCAGAACAAGGTTAAGGGTAGAGAAAGCTTGTTGGACACTAAGAAAGATTTGTTGTAGAGCATTTAATCACTTCATTGGGATCGGTGTCCCTTCCACTGGACAGTTGAGCTAACGTAGGCTAATGTGATTAGCATGAGGTTGTAAGTAACAAGAACATTTCCCAGTACATAGACATATCTGATTTTGGCAGAATGTCGCACAACAACTATACCTTTTAGCTAAGCTAAGAATGACGTGAATAGTCAAGTCGATATGAACGTTGGATTGCATATAGTTAATATATTATCAAGTTCGATGCAATGATATGCTATGCGGTTCATAAGGATAACGCAACCAAAAATATGTCACAATTAGTTAAAACAAAGAATGTGTATCTACTGTACATACTGAAATGATTTAACAAATAGTTAGTTAGTGAGAATACGCTGAGTACATCTACTAATCTTGATTTTATCAGTTTTATCTTCTTTTATTGTCATTGTGCAAAGTCACAATTATATCCCTGAATTCTCTATTAGATTGGAATTTTCCAATCAGCAAGGAGATGCTGCCTAATTATATCCATGATTAGATTTGCTCTTCACATATTCGAGCCAAATTGGTAGAATGCTCATGCGCTTCTTTTAGTATGTGCTTGTTTTAGTATGCACTTCTATTAGTATGCACTTCTATTAGTATGCACTTCTATTAGTATGCACTTCTATTGGTATGCACTTCTATTAGTATGCACTTCTATTGGTATGCACTTCTATTAGTATGCACTTCTATTAGTATGCACTTCTATTAGTATGCACTTTTTTTAGTATGCACTTTTTTTAGTATGCACTTGTTTTGTGCCTCTGTGGCTTTGCTGTAGTTTACCTCTTCTTGTAACATCTGCTTCCAGCTCACCTCCTGAAACACATAGATCCCCTGAACGCAGCTCCCTTTCCCAGCTCACACTCTCAAAACACATAGATCTCCTGAACGCAGCTCCCTTTTCCAGCTCACTCCCTGAAACACATAGATCCCCTGAACGCAGCTCCCTTTCCCAGCTCACACTCTCAAAACACATAGATCCCCTGAACGCAGCTCCCTTTCCCAGCTCACACTCTCAAAACACCTAGATCTCCTGAACGCAGCTCCCTTTCCCAGCTCACACTCTCAAAACACCTAGATCTCCTGAACGCAGCTCACTCTCCAGATCCCAATCACCTGAATTCTAATCACATGTCTTTCATTATCACACACTACTAAGTTAAGTTCTTTGCACCCCATCACTGTGAGGTATTGTTTGTTTTGTGACACATATCTTTCGGAGTGCTGAGGTTCCCCGTGATGTACTCCTGTGTATGATTGTTTTTTTTTGCCTAACTAATGACGCCTTTTGATTATTCCCTGCCTGTACTTTAGGGAGACCATCCGCCACCTCATCAGGAGCATGCCCAGGCGTTGTAGGGAGGTCATACAGGCACGTGGAGGCCACACACACTACTGAGCCTCATTTTGACTTGTTTTAAGGACATTACATCAAATTTGGATCAGCCTGTAGTGTGGTTTTCCACTTTAATTTTGAGTGTGACTCAAAATCCAGACCTCCATGGGTTGATAAATTTGATTTCCATTGATAATTTTTGTGTGATTTTGTTGTCAGCACATTCAACTATGTAAAGAAAAAAGTATTTAATAAGAATATCTCATTCATTCAGATCTAGGATGTGTTATTTTGGTGTTCCCTTTATTTTTTTGAGTAGTGTATATTCTGAGCACTTGAATCAAAGGACAAGTCCATGCATTAAGCACATTATCCATATCACGTCATCAAGGATATGTTAAAAATAAAAACTGGTTTGTCAAAACGCTGTGAGCAGGGTTCGAACCTGCGCGGGGAGACCCCATTGGATTTCGAAAACTGCACTTGGCGAACCCAGTGGATTTCGAGGTCAACTGTATAACCACTCTGCAATCACAGCTAAAGACTAAAGGTCTACATTATCATCACCCTGTAAAAACTGTAAAGGGAGAACATATTGGATTTTGATTCCAATGCTTAAACCACTTGGCCATTGCAGCAGTAGGAATCTAAGGAAAGTGATGAGGAGAAAGCAGAAGTGGGCTATACGCTTCGAGCAAGGTAAGAACATGGGTGGGGAGACCCCATTGAAATTCAGGTCCAACGTCTAAAGAACTCGGCCATTGCAGCTGTTGGAATGCAAGTAAAGGGATTGGGATTTGGAAACAGACATCATTGGTGCAAAATGGTCAACTTGATGGCACGACATATTGATTTAATTGCGCCAAGTAACCTCAGTCCTTTCCAAAGCTGTGAAGGTTGGAAGTTTACTGTGCAAGTCAAACAACTATGTGCAGAGAAAGTACAGGTGGACTATTCACTGAGAATAATATTTTAAAAAGAGCAGGGAGACGCAATTGGGTTTCAAGTCTGAGGACTTAACCACTTGGCTCTCAGATTTTCCTTCGCAAATCTAACACAAACAACAGTATCTGTAGTGAAGAGCCTATTTGAACTGTTTGTCAAGGCAGATATATTCTGAGCACTTGAATCAAAGGACAAGTCTATGAATTAAGCACTTCATCAATATCAAGTCACCAATGCTATTTTACAAATAAAGACTGGTTTGTCAATGCGATGCGAGCAGTTTTAAAAACTGTATGGGGAGACAACAATGGAGTTCATTTGCAAAGCTTAAACCACTTGGCCATCGCAGCAGTATGAATCTAAGCAAAGTGATGAGGAGAAAGAACAAGTGGGCTATTCGCTTCAAGCAATGTTAAAACATGGGTGGGGAGACCCCATTGAAATTCTGGTCCAACGTCTAAAGAATCGGCCATTGCAGCTGTTGGAATGCAAGTAAAGGGATTAGGATTTGGAAACAGACATCATTGGTGTAAAATGGTAAACATGATGGCCCGACATATTGATCTTATTACGCCAAATCACTAATTAACCACTCGGCCATCACAACTTTCTCAATTAGCTCACACAAAGACAAAAGTATTCTGAGCACTTGAATCACTGGACAAGTCCATATCTTAAAGAGATTATCCATATCAAGTCACCAAGGATATGTTCAAAATACTGGTATGTCATAGCACTGCGAGCAGATTTCAACCCTGCGCAAGAAGACAACATTGGATTTCAAGTCCAAAGCCTTAACCACTCTGCCATCTAAACTTGCAGTCCTTAACAGCTCGACTATCTCACAACCAGAAGGATCTGTTCTGAAGAGCCTGTTTGAACTCTTTGTCTTAGAAGATATATTCTGAGCACCTGAATCAAAGGACAAGCCCACAGATTAAGGACATTATCCATATCAACTACCCAATGACATGTCGCAAATAAATACTGGTTCGTCAAAGCGCTGTGAGCAGGGTTCGAACCTGCGCGGGGAGACCTCATTGGATTTCGAATTCCAACGCCTTAACCTCTCGGCCATCACAGCTTCTCCTTTTACCTAAGATGCCTTAACCAGTCCGCTATCTCGTTCTGTCCATTTTACCTCTAAAATGACCATAATATCGCTATTGAAGAGCCTACTTTAAATGTTTGTCATGGAAGATAAATTCTGAGCACTTGAATCAAAGGGCATGTCCACGCATTATCCATATCAAGTCCCCAATGATCAGTAACAAATAAAGACTGGATTGTCAAAGCGCTGCGCGCAGGGTTCAAAACTGCACTGGGCGAACCCAATGGATTTCGAGGTCAACTATTTAACCACTCTGCAATCACAGCTTGCTGAGTTAGCTCACACAAGGACAAAAGTTTCCAAATGCCTAGTTGAAATATTTTTCAAGTAAAATAAGCCATTTTGTGAGCACTTCAATCGTTAGACGAGCCCATAAAGTAAGGACAATTTAAATTCAGAGGAGACAGATCCAATTACTAAAGGTCTACTTTATCATCACCCTGTAAAAACTGTAAAGGGAGAACATATTGGATTTGGATTCCAATGCTTAAACCACTTGGCCATCGCAGCAGTAGGAATCTAAGGAAAGTGATGAGGAGAAAGCAGAAGTGGGCTATACGCTTCGAGCAAGGTAAGAACATGGGTGGGGAGACCCCATTGAAATTCAGGTCCAACGTCTAAAGAACTCGGCCATTGCAGCTGTTGGAATGCAAGTAAAGGGATTGGGATTTGGAAACAGACATCATTGGTGCAAAATGGTCAACTTGATGGCACGACATATTGATTTTATTGCGCCAAGTAACCTCGGTCCTTTCCAAAGCTGTGAAGGTTGGAAGTTTACTGTGCAAGTCAAACAACTATGTGCAGAGAAAGTACAGGTGGACTATTCACTGAGAATAAGATTTTAAAAAGAGCAGGGAGACGCAATTGGGTTTCAAGTCTGAGGACTTAACCACTTGGCTCTCAGATTTTCCATCGGAAATCTAACACAAACAACAGTATCTGTAGTGAAGTGCCTATTTGAACTGTTTGTCAAGGAAGATATATTCTGAGCACTTGAATCAAAGGACAAGTCCATGCATTAAGCACATTATCCATATCAAGTCACCAAGGATATGTAAAAATAGAAATGGTGTGTCATAGCGCAGTGAGCAGGGTTCAAACCTGGGCGGGGAGACCCCATTGGATTTCAAGTCCAACGCCTTAACCACTCGGCCATCGCAGCTTGCTATGTTAACTACCAGGCCTTAACCAGTCATTTATCTCATTCTGTCAATTTTACTTCTGTAAAGACGAGACTGTCTACTGAAGAGCCTATTTGAACTGTTTTTCAAGGAATACATATTCTGAGCACTTGAATCAAAGGACAAGTCTATGCATTAAGCACTTCATCAATATCAACTCACCAATGCTATTTTACAAATAAAGACTGGTTTGTCAATGCGATGCGAGCAGTTTTAAAAACTGTATGGGGAGACAACACTGGAGTTCATTTGCAAAGCTTAAACCACTTGGCCATCGCAGCAGTATGAATCTAAGCAAAGTGATGAGGAGAAAGAACAAGTGGGCTATTCGCTTCAAGCAATGTTAAAACATGGGTGGGGAGACCCCATTGAAATTCTGGTCCAACGTCTAAAGAATCGGCCATTGCAGCTGTTGGAATGCAAGTAAAGGGATTAGGATTTGGAAACAGACATCATTGGTGTAAAATGGTAAACATGATGGCCCGACATATTGATCTTATTACGCCAAATCACTAATTAACCACTCGGCCATCACAACTTTCTCAATTAGCTAACACAAAGACAAAAGTATTCTGAGCACTTGAATCACTGGACAAGTCCATGTCTTAAAGAGATTATCCATATCAAGTCACCAAGGATATGTTCAAAATACTGGTTTGTCATAGCACTGCGAGCAGATTTCAACCCAGTGCAAGAAGACAACATTGGATTTCAAGTCCAAAGCCTTTACCACTCTGCCATCTAAACTTACTCTGTTACCTTGCAGTCCTTAACAGCTCGACTATCTCACAACCAGAAGGATCTGTTCTGAAGAGCCTGTTTGAACTCTTTGTCTTAGAAGATATATTCTGAGCACCTGAATCAAAGGACAAGTCCACAGATTAAGGACATTATCCATATCAACTCCCCAATGACATGTCGCAAATAAAGACTGGTTTGTCAAAGCGCTGTGAGCAGGGTTCGAACCTGCGCGGGGAGACCCCATTGGATTTCGAATCCAACGCCTTAACCTCTCGGCCATCACAGCTTCTCCTTTTACCTAAGATGCCTTCACCAGTCCGCTATCTCGTTCTGTCCATTTGACCTCTAAAATGACCATAATATCGCTATTGAAGAGCCTACTTTAAATGTTTGTCAAGGCAGATATATTCTGAGCACTTGAATCAAAGGACAAGTCCATGCATTAAGCACATTATCCATATCAAGTCACCAAGGATATGTAAAAATAGAAATGGTGTGTCATAGCGCTGTGAGCAGGGTTCGAACCTGCGCGGGGAGACCCCATTGGATTTCAAGTCCAATGCCTTAAACACTCGGCCATCGCAGCTTGCTATGTTAACTACCACGCCTTAACCAGTCATTTATCTCATTCTGTCAATTTTACTTCTGTAAAGACGAGACTGTCTACTGAAGAGCCTATTTGAACTGTTTTTCAAGGAATACATATTCTGAGCACTTGAATCAAAGGACAAGTCTATGCATTAAGCACTTCATCAATATCAAGTCACCAATGCTATTTTACAAATAAAGGCTGGTTTGTCAATGCGATGCGAGCAGTTTTAAAAACTGTATGGGGAGACAACACTGGAGTTCATTTGCAAAGCTTAAACCACTTGGCCATCGCAGCAGTATGAATCTAAGCAAAGTGATGAGGAGAAAGAACAAGTGGGCTATTCGCTTCAAGAAATGTTAAAACATGGGTGGGGAGACCCCATTGAAATTCTGGTCCAACGTCTAAAGAATCGGCCATTGCAGCTGTTGGAATGCAAGTAAAGGGATTAGGATTTGGAAACAGACATCATTGGTGTAAAATGGTAAACATGATGGCCCGACATATTGATCTTATTACGCCAAATCACTTATTAACCACTCGGCCATCACAACTTTCTCAATTAGCTAACACAAAGACAAAAGTATTCTGAGCACTTGAATCACTGGACAAGTCCATGTCTTAAAGAGATTATCCATATCAAGTCACCAAGGATATGTTCAAAATACTGGTTTGTCATAGCACTGCGAGCAGATTTCAACCCAGTGCAAGAAGACAACATTGGATTTCAAGTCCAAAGCCTTTACCACTCTGCCATCTAAACTTACTCTGTTACCTTGCAGTCCTTAACAGCTCGACTATCTCACAACCAGAAGGATCTGTTCTGAAGAGCCTGTTTGAACTCTTTGTCTTAGAAGATATATTCTGAGCACCTGAATCAAAGGACAAGTCCACAGATTAAGGACATTATCCATATCAACTCCCCAATGACGTGTCGCAAATAAAGACTGGTTTGTCAAAGCGCTGTGAGCAGGGTTCGAACCTGCGCGGGGAGACCCCATTGGATTTCGAATCCAACGCCTTAACCTCTCGGCCATCACAGCTTCTCCTTTTACCTAAGATGCCTTCACCAGTCCGCTATCTCGTTCTGTCCATTTGACCTCTAAAATGACCATAATATCGCTATTGAAGAGCCTACTTTAAATGTTTGTCAAGGCAGATATATTCTGAGCACTTGAATCAAAGGACAAGTCCATGCATTAAGCACATTATCCATATCAAGTCACCAAGGATATGTAAAAATAGAAATGGTGTGTCATAGCGCTGTGAGCAGGGTTCGAACCTGCGCGGGGAGACCCCATTGGATTTCAAGTCCAACGCCTTAAACACTCGGCCATCGCAGCTTGCTATGTTAACTACCAGGCCTTAACCAGTCATTTATCTCATTCTGTCAATTTTACTTCTGTAAAGACGAGACTGTCTACTGAAGAGCCTATTTGAACTGTTTTTCAAGGAATACATATTCTGAGCACTTGAATCAAAGGACAAGTCTATGCATTAAGCACTTCATCAATATCAAGTCACCAATGCTATTTTACAAATAAAGGCTGGTTTGTCAATGCGATGCGAGCAGTTTTAAAAACTGTATGGGGAGACAACACTGGAGTTCATTTGCAAAGCTTAAACCACTTGGCCATCGCAGCAGTCTGAATCTAAGCAAAGTGATGAGGAGAAAGAACAAGTGGGCTATTCGCTTCAAGAAATGTTAAAACATGGGTGGGGAGACCCCATTGAAATTCTGGTCCAACGTCTAAAGAATCGGCCATTGCAGCTGTTGGAATGCAAGTAAAGGGATTAGGATTTGGAAACAGACATCATTGGTGTAAAATGGTAAACATGATGGCCCGACATATTGATCTTATTACGCCAAATCACTAATTAACCACTCGGCCATCACAACTTTCTCAATTAGCTCACACAAAGACAAAAGTATTCTGAGCACTTGAATCACTGGACAAGTCCATGTCTTAAAGAGATTATCCATATCAAGTCACCAAGGATATGTTCAAAATACTGGTTTGTATTGCACTGCGAGCAGATTTCAACCCTGCGCAAGAAGACAACATTGGATTTCAAGTCCAAAGCCTTAACCACTCTGCCATCTAAACTTACTCTGTTACCTTGCAGTCCTTAACAGCTCGAAGACAACATTGGATTTCAAGTCCAAAGCCTTAACCACTCTGCCATCTAAACTTACTCTGTTACCTTGCAGTCCTTAACAACTATCTCACAACCAGAAGGATCTGTTCTGAAGAGCCTGTTTGAACTCTTTGTCTTAGAAGATATATTCTGAGCACCTGAATCAAAGGACAAGTCCACAGATTAAGGACATTATCCATATCAACTCCCCAATGACATGTCGCAAATAAAGACTGGTTTGTCAATGCGCTGTGAGCAGGGTTCGAACCTGCGCGGGGAGACCCCATTGGATTTCGAATCCAACGCCTTAACCTCTCGGCCATCACAGCTTCTCCTTTTACCTAAGATACCTTAACCAGTCCGCTATCTCGTTCTGTCCATTTGACCTCTAAAATGACCATAATATCGCTATTGAAGAGCCTACTTTAAATGTTTGTCATGGAAGATAAATTCTGAGCACTTGAATCAAAGGACATGTCCACGCATTATCCATATCAAGTCCCCAATGATCAGTAACAAATAAAGACTGGATTGTCAAAGCGCTGCGTGCAGGGTTCAAAACTGCACTGGGCGAACCCAATGGATTTCGAGGTCAACGATTTAACCACTCTGCAATCACAGCTTGCTGAGTTAGCTCACACAAGGACAAAAGTTTCCAAATGCCTAGTTGAAATATTTTTCAAGTAAAATAAGCCATTTTGTGAGCACTTCAATCGTTAGACGAGCCCATAAAGTAAGAACAATTTAAATTCAGAGGAGACAGATCCAATTACTAAAGGTCTACTTTATCATCACGGGAGAACATATTGGGGAGAACATATTGGATTTTGATTCCAATGCTTAAACCACTTGGCCATCGCAGCAGTAGGAATCTAAGGAAAGTGATGAGGAGAAAGCAGAAGTGGGCTATACGCTTCGAGCAAGGTAAGAACATGGGTGCGGAGACCCCATTGAAATTCAGGTCCAAAGTCTAAAGAACTCGGCCATTGCAGCTGTTGGAAAGCAAGTAAAGGGATTGGGATTTGGAAACAGACATCATTGGTGCAAAATGGTCAACTTGATGGCACGACATATTGATTTTATTGCGCCAAGTAACCTCGGTCCTTTCCAAAGCTGTGAAGGTTGGAAGTTTACTGTGCAAGTCAAACAACTATGTGCAGAGAAAGTACAGGTGGACTATTCACTGAGAATAAGATTTTAAAAAGAGCAGGGAGACGCAATTGGGTTTCAATTCTGAGGACTTAACCACTTGGCTCTCAGATTTTCCATCGCAAATCTAACACAAACAACAGTATCTGTAGTGAAGTGCCTATTTGAACTGTTTGTCAAGGCAGATATATTCTGAGCACTTGAATCAAAGGACAAGTCCATGCATTAAGCACATTATCCATATCAAGTCACCAAGGATATGTAAAAATAGAAATGGTGTGTCATAGCGCTGTGAGCAGGGTTCGAAACTGCGCGGGGAGACCCCATTGGATTTCAAGTCCAACGCCTCAACCACTCGGCCATCGCAGCTTGCTATGTTAATTACCAGTCATTTATCTCATTCAGTCAATTTTACTAATGTAAAGACGAGACTGTCTACTGAAGAGCCTATTTGAACTGTTTTTCAAGGAATACATATTCTGAGCACTTGAATCAAAGGACAAGTCTATGCATTAAGCACTTCATCAATATCAAGTCACCAATGCTATTTTACAAATAAAGACTGGTTTGTCAATGCGATGCGAGCAGTTTTAAAAACTGTATGGGGAGACAACACTGGAGTTCATTTGCAAAGCTTAAACCACTTGGCCATCGCAGCAGTAGGAATCTAAGGAAAGTGATGAGGAGAAAGCAGAAGTGGGCTATACGCTTCGAGCAAGGTAAGAACATGGGTGGGGAGACCCCATTGAAATTCAGGTCCAACGTCTAAAGAACTCGGCCATTGCAGCTGTTGGAATGCAAGTAAAGGGATTGGGATTTGGAAACAGACATCATTGGTGCAAAATGGTCAACTTGATGGCACGACATTTTGATTTTATTGCGCCAAGTAACCTCGGTCCTTTCCAAAGCTGTGAAGGTTGGAAGTTTACTGTGCAAGTTAAACAACTATGTGCAGAGAAAGTACAGGTGGACTATTCACTGAGAATAAGATTTTAAAAAGAGCAGGGAGACGCAATTGGGTTTCAAGTCTGAGGACTTAACCACTTGGCTCTCAGATTTTCCATCAGAAATCTAACACTAAAAACAGTATCTGTAGTGAAGTGCCTATTTGAACTGTTTGTCAAGGCAGATATATTCTGAGCACTTGAATCAAAGGACAAGTCCATGCATTAAGCACATTATCCATATCAAGTCACCAAGGATATGTAAAAATAGAAATGGTGTGTCATAGCGCTGTGAGCAGGGTTCGAACCTGCGCGGGGAGACCCCATTGGATTTCAAGTCCAACGCCTTAACCACTCGGCCATCGCAGCTTTCTATGTTAACTACCAGTCCTTAACCAGTCATTTATCTCATTCTGTCAGTTTTACTTCTGTAAAGACGAGACTGTGTACTGAAGAGCCTATTTGAACTGTTTTTCAAGGAATACATATTCTGAGCACTTGAATCAAAGGACAAGTCTATGCATTAAGCAATTCATCAATATCAAGTCACCAATGCTATTTTACAAATAAAGACTGGTTTGTCAATGCGATGCGAGCAGTTTTAAAAACTGTATGGGGAGACAACACTGGAGTTCATTTGCAAAGCTTAAACCACTTGGCCATCGCAGCAGTATGAATCTAAGCAAAGTGATGAGGAGAAAGAACAAGTGGGCTATTCGCTTCAAGCAATGTTAAAACATGGGTGGGGAGACCCCATTGAAATTCTGGTCCAACGTCTAAAGAATCGGCCATTGCAGCTGTTGGAATGCAAGTAAAGGGATTAGGATTTGGAAACAGACATCATTGGTGTAAAATGGTAAACATGATGGCCCGACATATTGATCTTTTTACGCCAAATCACTTATTAACCACTCGGCCATCACAACTTTCTCAATTAGCTCACACAAAGACAAAAGTATTCTGAGCACTTGAATCACTGGACAAGTCCATGTCTTAAAGAGATTATCCATATCAAGTCACCAAGGATATGTTCAAAATACTGGTATGTCATAGCACTGCGAGCAGATTTCAACCCTGCGCAAGAAGACAACATTGGATTTCAAGTCCAAAGCCTTAACCACTCTGCCATCTAAACTTACTCTGTTACCTTGCAGTCCTTAACAGCTCGACTATCTCACAACCAGAAGGATCTGTTCTGAAGAGCCTGTTTGAACTCTTTGTCTTAGAAGATATATTCTGAGCACCTGAATCAAAGGACAAGTCCACAGATTAAGGACATTATCCATATCAACTCCCCAATGACATGTCGCAAATAAAGACTGGTTTGTCAAAGCGCTGTGAGCAGGGTTCGAACCTGCGCGGGGAGACCCCATTGGATTTCGAATCCAACGCATTAACCTCTCGGCCATCACAGCTTCTCCTTTTACCTAAGATGCCTTAACCAGTCCGCTATCTCGTTCTGTCCATTTTACCTCTAAAATGACCATAATATCGCTATTGAAGAGCCTACTTTAAATGTTTGTCATGGAAGATAAATTCTGAGCACTTGAATCAAAGGACATGTCCACGCATTATCCATATCAAGTCCCCAATGATCAGTAACAAATAAAGACTGGATTGTCAAAGCGCTGCGCGCAGGGTTCAAAACTGCACTGGGCGAACCCAATGGATTTCGAGGTCAACGATTTAACCACTCTGCAATCACAGCTTGCTGAGTTAGCTCACACAAGGACAAAAGTTTCCAAATGCCTATTTGAAATATTTTTCAAGTAAAATAAGCCATTTTGTGAGCACTTCAATCGTTAGACGAGCCCATAAAGTAAGGACAATTTAAATTCAGAGGAGACAGATCCAATTACTAAAGGTCTACTTTATCATCACCCTGTAAAAACTGTAAAGGGAGAACATATTGGATTTGGATTCCAATGCTTAAACCACTTGGCCATCGCAGCAGTAGGAATCTAAGGAAAGTGATGAGGAGAAAGCAGAAGTGGGCTATACGCTTCGAGCAAGGTAAGAACATGGGTGGGGAGACCCCATTGAAATTCAGGTCCAACGTCTAAAGAACTCGGCCATTGCAGCTGTTGGAATGCAAGTAAAGGGATTGGGATTTGGAAACAGACATCATTGGTGCAAAATGGTCAACTTGATGGCACGACATTTTGATTTTATTGCGCCAAGTAACCTCGGTCCTTTCCAAAGCTGTGAAGGTTGGAAGTTTACTGTGCAAGTTAAACAACTATGTGCAGAGAAAGTACAGGTGGACTATTCACTGAGAATAAGATTTTAAAAAGAGCAGGGAGACGCAATTGGGTTTCAAGTCTGAGGACTTAACCACTTGGCTCTCAGATTTTCCATCAGAAATCTAACACTAAAAACAGTATCTGTAGTGAAGTGCCTATTTGAACTGTTTGTCAAGGCAGATATATTCTGAGCACTTGAATCAAAGGACAAGTCCATGCATTAAGCACATTATCCATATCAAGTCACCAAGGATATGTAAAAATAGAAATGGTGTGTCATAGCGCTGTGAGCAGGGTTCGAACCTGCGCGGGGAGACCCCATTGGATTTCAAGTCCAACGCCTTAACCACTCGGCCATCGCAGCTTTCTATGTAAACTACCAGTCCTTAACCAGTCATTTATCTCATTCTGTCAGTTTTACTTCTGTAAAGACGAGACTGTGTACTGAAGAGCCTATTTGAACTGTTTTTCAAGGAATACATATTCTGAGCACTTGAATCAAAGGACAAGTCTATGCATTAAGCAATTCATCAATATCAAGTCACCAATGCTATTTTACAAATAAAGACTGGTTTGTCAATGCGATGCGAGCAGTTTTAAAAACTGTATGGGGAGACAACACTGGAGTTCATTTGCAAAGCTTAAACCACTTGGCCATCGCAGCAGTATGAATCTAAGCAAAGTGATGAGGAGAAAGAACAAGTGGGCTATTCGCTTCAAGCAATGTTAAAACATGGGTGGGGAGACCCCATTGAAATTCTGGTCCAACGTCTAAAGAATCGGCCATTGCAGCTGTTGGAATGCAAGTAAAGGGATTAGGATTTGGAAACAGACATCATTGGTGTAAAATGGTAAACATGATGGCCCGACATATTGATCTTTTTACGCCAAATCACTAATTAACCACTCGGCCATCACAACTTTCTCAATTAGCTCACACAAAGACAAAAGTATTCTGAGCACTTGAATCACTGGACAAGTCCATGTCTTAAAGAGATTATCCATATCAAGTCACCAAGGATATGTTCAAAATACTGGTATGTCATAGCACTGCGAGCAGATTTCAACCCTGCGCAAGAAGACAACATTGGATTTCAAGTCCAAAGCTTTAACCACTATGCCATCTAAACTTACTCTGTTACCTTGCAGTCCTTAACAGCTCGACTATCTCACAACCAGAAGGATCTGTTCTGAAGAGCCTGTTTGAACTCTTTGTCTTAGAAGATATATTCTGAGCACCTGAATCAAAGGACAAGTCCACAGATTAAGGACATTATCCATATCAACTCCCCAATGACATGTCGCAAATAAAGACTGGTTTGTCAAAGCGCTGTGAGCAGGGTTCGAACCTGCGCGGGGAGACCCCATTGGATTTAGAATCCAACGCATTAACCTCTCGGCCATCACAGCTTCTCCTTTTACCTAAGATGCCTTAACCAGTCCGCTATCTCGTTCTGTCCATTTTACCTCTAAAATGACCATAATATCGCTATTGAAGAGCCTACTTTAAATGTTTGTCATGGAAGATAAATTCTGAGCACTTGAATCAAAGGACATGTCCACGCATTATCCATATCAAGTCCCCAATGATCAGTAACAAATAAAGACTGGATTGTCAAAGCGCTGCGCGCAGGGTTCAAAACTGCACTGGGCGAACCCAATGGATTTCGAGGTCAACGATTTAACCACTCTGCAATCACAGCTTGCTGAGTTAGCTCACACAAGGACAAAAGTTTCCAAATGCCTAGTTGAAATATTTTTCAAGTAAAATAAGCCATTTTGTGAGCACTTCAATCGTTAGACGAGCCCATAAAGTAAGGACAATTTAAATTCAGAGGAGACAGATCCAATTACTAAAGGTCTACTTTATCATCACCCTGTAAAAACTGTAAAGGGAGAACATATTGGATTTGGATTCCAATGCTTAAACCACTTGGCCATCGCAGCAGTAGGAATCTAAGGAAAGTGATGAGGAGAAAGCAGAAGTGGGCTATACGCTTCGAGCAAGGTAAGAACATGGGTGGGGAGACCCCATTGAAATTCAGGTCCAACGTCTAAAGAACTCGGCCATTGCAGCTGTTGGAATGCAAGTAAAGGGATTGGGATTTGGAAACAGACATCATTGGTGCAAAATGGTCAACTTGATGGCACGACATTTTGATTTTATTGCGCCAAGTAACCTCGGTCCTTTCCAAAGCTGTGAAGGTTGGAAGTTTACTGTGCAAGTTAAACAACTATGTGCAGAGAAAGTACAGGTGGACTATTCACTGAGAATAAGATTTTAAAAAGAGCAGGGAGACGCAATTGGGTTTCAAGTCTGAGGACTTAACCACTTGGCTCTCAGATTTTCCATCAGAAATCTAACACTAAAAACAGTATCTGTAGTGAAGTGCCTATTTGAACTGTTTGTCAAGGCAGATATATTCTGAGCACTTGAATCAAAGGACAAGTCCATGCATTAAGCACATTATCCATATCAAGTCACCAAGGATATGTAAAAATAGAAATGGTGTGTCATAGCGCTGTGAGCAGGGTTCGAACCTGCGCGGGGAGACCCCATTGGATTTCAAGTCCAACGCCTTAACCACTCGGCCATCGCAGCTTTCTATGTAAACTACCAGTCCTTAACCAGTCATTTATCTCATTCTGTCAGTTTTACTTCTGTAAAGACGAGACTGTGTACTGAAGAGCCTATTTGAACTGTTTTTCAAGGAATACATATTCTGAGCACTTGAATCAAAGGACAAGTCTATGCATTAAGCAATTCATCAATATCAAGTCACCAATGCTATTTTACAAATAAAGACTGGTTTGTCAATGCGATGCGAGCAGTTTTAAAAACTGTATGGGGAGACAACACTGGAGTTCATTTGCAAAGCTTAAACCACTTGGCCATCGCAGCAGTATGAATCTAAGCAAAGTGATGAGGAGAAAGAACAAGTGGGCTATTCGCTTCAAGCAATGTTAAAACATGGGTGGGGAGACCCCATTGAAATTCTGGTCCAACGTCTAAAGAATCGGCCATTGCAGCTGTTGGAATGCAAGTAAAGGGATTAGGATTTGGAAACAGACATCATTGGTGTAAAATGGTAAACATGATGGCCCGACATATTGATCTTTTTACTCCAAATCACTAATTAACCACTCGGCCATCACAACTTTCTCAATTAGCTCACACAAAGACAAAAGTATTCTGAGCACTTGAATCACTGGACAAGTCCATGTCTTAAAGAGATTATCCATATCAAGTCACCAAGGATATGTTCAAAATACTGGTATGTCATAGCACTGCGAGCAGATTTCAACCCTGCGCAAGAAGACAACATTGGATTTCAAGTCCAAAGCCTTAACCACTATGCCATCTAAACTTACTCTGTTACCTTGCAGTCCTTAACAGCTCGACTATCTCACAACCAGAAGGATCTGTTCTGAAGAGCCTGTTTGAACTCTTTGTCTTAGAAGATATATTCTGAGCACCTGAATCAAAGGACAAGTCCACTATCCATATCAACTCCCCAATGACATGTCGCAAATAAAGACTGGTTTGTCAAAGCGCTGTGAGCAGGGTTCGAACACGCGCGGGGAGACCCCATTGGATTTCTAATCCAACGCCTTAACCTCTCGGCCATCACAGCTTCTCCTTTTACCTAAGATGCCTTAACCAGTCCGCTATCTCGTTCTGTCCATTTTACCTCTAAAATGACCATAATATCGCTATTGAAGAGCCTACTTTAAATGTTTGTCATGGAAGATAAATTCTCAGCACTTGAATCAAAGGACATGTCCACGCATTATCCATATCAAGTCCCCAATGATCAGTAACAAATAAAGACTGGATTGTCAAAGCGCTGCGCGCAGGGTTCAAAACTGCACTGGGCGAACCCAATGGATTTCGAGGTCAATGATTTAACCACTCTGCAATCACAGCTTGCTGAGTTAGCTCACACAAGGACAAAAGTTTCCAAATGCCTAGTTGAAATATTTTTCAAGTAAAATAAGCCATTTTGTGAGCACTTCAATCGTTAGACGAGCCCATAAAGTAAGGACAATTTAAATTCAGAGGAGACAGATCCAATTACTAAAGGTCTACTTTATCATCACCCTGTAAAAACTGTAAAGGGAGAACATATTGGATTTGGATTCCAATGCTTAAACCACTTGGCCATCGCAGCAGTAGGAATCTAAGGAAAGTGATGAGGAGAAAACAGAAGTGGGCTATACGCTTCGAGCAAGGTAAGAACATGGGTGGGGAGACGCCATTGAAATTCAGGTCCAACGTCTAAAGAACTCGGCCATTGCAGATGTTGGAATGCAAGTAAAGGGATTGGGATTTGGAAACAGACATCATTGGTGCAAAATGGTCAACTTGATGGCACGACATTTTGATTTTATTGCGCCAAGTAACCTCGGTCCTTTCCAAAGCTGTGAAGGTTGGAAGTTTACTGTGCAAGTTAAACAACTATGTGCAGAGAAAGTACAGGTGGACTATTCACTGAGAATAAGATTTTAAAAAGAGCAGGGAGACGCAATTGGGTTTCAAGTCTGAGGACTTAACCACTTGGCTCTCAGATTTTCCATCACAAATCTAACACTAACAACAGTATCTGTAGTGAAGTGCCTATTTGAACTGTTTGTCAAGGCAGATATATTCTGAGCAAAGGACAAGTCCATGCATTAAGCACATTATCCATATCAAGTCACCAAGGATATGTAAAAATAGAAATGGTGTGTCATAGCGCTGTGAGCAGGGTTCTAACCTGCGCGGGGAGACCCCATTGGATTTCAAGTCCAACGCCTTAACCACTCGGCCATCGCAGCTTGCTATGTTAACTACCAGGCCTTAACCAGTCATTTATCTCATTCTGTCAGTTTTACTTCTGTAAAGACGAGACTGTCTACTGAAGAGCCTATTTGAACTGTTTTTCAAGGAATACATATTCTGAGCACTTGAATCAAAGGACAAGTCTATGCGTTAAGCAATTCATCAATATCAAGTCACCAATGCTATTTTACAAATAAAGACTGGTTTGTCAATGCGATGCGAGCAGTTTTAAAAACTGTATGGGGAGACAACACTGGAGTTCATTTGCAAAGCTTAAACCACTTGGCCATCGCAGCAGTATGAATCTAAGCAAAGTGATGAGGAGAAAGAACAAGTGGGCTATTCGCTTCAAGCAATGTTAAAACATGGGTGGGGAGACCCCATTGAAATTCTGGTCCAACGTCTAAAGAATCGGCCATTGCAGCTGTTGGAATGCAAGTAAAGGGATTAGGATTTGGAAACAGACATCATTGGTGTAAAATGGTAAACATGATGGCCCGACATATTGATCTTTTTACGCCAAATCACTTATTAACCACTCGGCCATCACAACTTTCTCAATTAGCTCACACAAAGACAAAAGTATTCTGAGCACTTGAATCACTGGACAAGTCCATGTCTTAAAGAGATTATCCATATCAAGTCACCAAGGATATGTTCAAAATACTGGTATGTCATAGCACTGCGAGCAGATTTCAACCCTGCGCAAGAAGACAACATTGGATTTCAAGTCCAAAGCCTTAACCACTCTGCCATCTAAACTTACTCTGTTACCTTGCAGTCCTTAACAGCTCGACTATCTCACAACCAGAAGGATCTGTTCTGAAGAGCCTGTTTGAACTCTTTGTCTTAGAAGATATATTCTGAGCACCTGAATCAAAGGACAAGTCCACAGATTAAGGACATTATCCATATCAACTCCCCAATGACATGTCGCAAATAAAGACTGGTTTGTCAAAGCGCTGTGAGCAGGGTTCGAACCTGCGCGGGGAGACCCCATTGGATTTCGAATCCAACGCCTTAACCTCTCGGCCATCACAGCTTCTCCTTTTACCTAAGATGCCTTAACCAGTCCGCTATCTCGTTCTGTCCATTTTACCTCTAAAATGACCATAATATCGCTATTGAAGAGCCTACTTTAAATGTTTGTCATGGAAGATAAATTCTGAGCACTTGAATCAAAGGACATGTCCACGCATTATCCATATCAAGTCCCCAATGATCAGTAACAAATAAAGACTGGATTGTCAAAGCGCTGCGCGCAGGGTTCAAAACTGCACTGGGCGAACCCAATGGATTTCGAGGTCAACGATTTAACCACTCTGCAATCACAGCTTGCTGAGTTAGCTCACACAAGGACAAAAGTTTCCAAATGCCTAGTTGAAATATTTTTCAAGTAAAATAAGCCAATTTGTGAGCACTTCAATCGTTAGACGAGCCCATAAAGTAAGGACAATTTAAATTCAGAGGAGACAGATCCAATTACTAAAGGTCTACTTTATCATCACCCTGTAAAAACTGTAAAGGGAGAACATATTGGATTTGGATTCCAATGCTTAAACCACTTGGCCATCGCAGCAGTAGGAATCTAAGGAAAGTGATGAGGAGAAAGCAGAAGTGGGCTATACGCTTCGAGCAAGGTAAGAACATGGGTGGGGAGACCCCATTGAAATTCAGGTCCAACGTCTAAAGAACTCGGCCATTGCAGCTGTTGGAATGCAAGTAAAGGGATTGGGATTTGGAAACAGACATCATTGGTGCAAAATGGTCAACTTGATGGCACGACATTTTGATTTTATTGCGCCAAGTAACCTCGGTCCTTTCCAAAGCTGTGAAGGTTGGAAGTTTACTGTGCAAGTTAAACAACTATGTGCAGAGAAAGTACAGGTGGACTATTCACTGAGAATAAGATTTTAAAAAGAGCAGGGAGACGCAATTGGGTTTCAAGTCTGAGGACTTAACCACTTGGCTCTCAGATTTTCCATCAGAAATCTAACACTAAAAACAGTATCTGTAGTGAAGTGCCTATTTGAACTGTTTGTCAAGGCAGATATATTCTGAGCACTTGAATCAAAGGACAAGTCCATGCATTAAGCACATTATCCATATCAAGTCACCAAGGATATGTAAAAATAGAAATGGTGTGTCATAGCGCTGTGAGCAGGGTTCGAACCTGCGCGGGGAGACCCCATTGGATTTCAAGTCCAACGCCTTAACCACTCGGCCATCGCATCTTTCTATGTTAACTACCAGTCCTTAACCAGTCATTTATCTCATTCTGTCAGTTTTACTTCTGTAAAGACGAGACTGTGTACTGAAGAGCCTATTTGAACTGTTTTTCAAGGAATACATATTCTGAGCACTTGAATCAAAGGACAAGTCTATGCATTAAGCAATTCATCAATATCAAGTCACCAATGCTATTTTACAAATAAAGACTGGTTTGTCAATGCGATGCGAGCAGTTTTAAAAACTGTATGGGGAGACAACACTGGAGTTCATTTGCAAAGCTTAAACCACTTGGCCATCGCAGCAGTATGAATCTAAGCAAAGTGATGAGGAGAAAGAACAAGTGGGCTATTCGCTTCAAGCAATGTTAAAACATGGATGGGGAGACCCCATTGAAATTCTGGTCCAACGTCTAAAGAATCGGCCATTGCAGCTGTTGGAATGCAAGTAAAGGGATTAGGATTTGGAAACAGACATCATTGGTGTAAAATGGTAAACATGATGGCCCGACATATTGATCTTTTTACGCCAAATCACTTATTAACCACTCGGCCATCACAACTTTCTCAATTAGCTCACACAAAGACAAAAGTATTCTGAGCACTTGAATCACTGGACAAGTCCATGTCTTAAAGAGATTATCCATATCAAGTCACCAAGGATATGTTCAAAATACTGGTATGTCATAGCACTGCGAGCAGATTTCAACCCTGCGCAAGAAGAGAACATTGGATTTCAAGTCCAAAGCCTTAACCACTCTGCCATCTAAACTTACTCTGTTACCTTGCAGTCCTTAACAGCTCGACTATCTCACAACCAGAAGGATCTGTTCTGAAGAGCCTGTTTGAACTCTTTGTCTTAGAAGATATATTCTGAGCACCTGAATCAAAGGACAAGTCCACAGATTAAGGATATTATCCATATCAACTCCCCAATGACATGTCGCAAATAAAGACCGGTTTGTCAAAGCGCTGTGAGCAGGGTTCGAACCTGCGCGGGGAGACCCCATTGGATTTCGAATCCAACGCCTTAACCTCTCGGCCATCACAGCTTCTCCTTTTACCTAAGATGCCTTAACCAGTCCGCTATCTCGTTCTGTCCATTTTACCTCTAAAATGACCATAATATCGCTATTGAAGAGCCTACTTTAAATGTTTGTCATGGAAGATAAATTCTGAGCACTTGAATCAAAGGACATGTCCACGCATTATCCATATCAAGTCCCCAATGATCAGTAACAAATAAAGACTGGATTGTCAAAGCGCTGCGCGCAGGGTTCAAAACTGCACTGGGCGAACCCAATGGATTTCGAGGTCAACGATTTAACCACTCTGCAATCACAGCTTGCTGAGTTAGCTCACACAAGGACAAAAGTTTCCAAATGCCTAGTTGAAATATTTTTCAAGTAAAATAAGCCAATTTGTGAGCACTTCAATCGTTAGACGAGCCCATAAAGTAAGGACAATTTAAATTCAGAGGAGACAGATCCAATTACTAAAGGTCTACTTTATCATCACCCTGTAAAAACTGTAAAGGGAGAACATATTGGATTTGGATTCCAATGCTTAAACCACTTGGCCATCGCAGCAGTAGGAATCTAAGGAAAGTGATGAGGAGAAAGCAGAAGTGGGCTATACGCTTCGAGCAAGGTAAGAACATGGGTGGGGAGACCCCATTGAAATTCAGGTCCAACGTCTAAAGAACTCGGCCATTGCAGCTGTTGGAATGCAAGTAAAGGGATTGGGATTTGGAAACAGACATCATTGGTGCAAAATGGTCAACTTGATGGCACGACATTTTGATTTTATTGCGCCAAGTAACCTCGGTCCTTTCCAAAGCTGTGAAGGTTGGAAGTTTACTGTGCAAGTTAAACAACTATGTGCAGAGAAAGTACAGGTGGACTATTCACTGAGAATAAGATTTTAAAAAGAGCAGGGAGACGCAATTGGGTTTCAAGTCTGAGGACTTAACCACTTGGCTCTCAGATTTTCCATCAGAAATCTAACACTAAAAACAGTATCTGTAGTGAAGTGCCTATTTGAACTGTTTGTCAAGGCAGATATATTCTGAGCACTTGAATCAAAGGACAAGTCCATGCATTAAGCACATTATCCATATCAAGTCACCAAGGATATGTAAAAATAGAAATGGTGTGTCATAGCGCTGTGAGCAGGGTTCGAACCTGCGCGGGGAGACCCCATTGGATTTCAAGTCCAACGCCTTAACCACTCGGCCATCGCAGCTTTCTATGTTAACTACCAGTCCTTAACCAGTCATTTATCTCATTCTGTCAGTTTTACTTCTGTAAAGACGAGACTGTGTACTGAAGAGCCTATTTGAACTGTTTTTCAAGGAATACATATTCTGAGCACTTGAATCAAAGGACAAGTCTATGCATTAAGCAATTCATCAATATCAAGTCACCAATGCTATTTTACAAATAAAGACTGGTTTGTCAATGCGATGCGAGCAGTTTTAAAAACTGTATGGGGAGACAACACTGGAGTTCATTTGCAAAGCTTAAACCACTTGGCCATCGCAGCAGTATGAATCTAAGCAAAGTGATGAGGAGAAAGAACAAGTGGGCTATTCGCTTCAAGCAATGTTAAAACATGGGTGGGGAGACCCCATTGAAATTCTGGTCCAACGTCTAAAGAATCGGCCATTGCAGCTGTTGGAATGCAAGTAAAGGGATTAGGATTTGGAAACAGACATCATTGGTGTAAAATGGTAAACATGATGGCCCGACATATTGATCTTTTTACGCCAAATCACTTATTAACCACTCGGCCATCACAACTTTCTCAATTAGCTCACACAAAGACAAAAGTATTCTGAGCACTTGAATCACTGGACAAGTCCATGTCTTAAAGAGATTATCCATATCAAGTCACCAAGGATATGTTCAAAATACTGGTATGTCATAGCACTGCGAGCAGATTTCAACCCTGCGCAAGAAGACAACATTGGATTTCAAGTCCAAAGCCTTAACCACTATGCCATCTAAACTTACTCTGTTACCTTGCAGTCCTTAACAGCTCGACTATCTCACAACCAGAAGGATCTGTTCTGAAGAGCCTGTTTGAACTCTTTGTCTTAGAAGATATATTCTGAGCACCTGAATCAAAGGACAAGTCCACAGATTAAGGACATTATCCATATCAACTCCCCAATGACATGTCGCAAATAAAGACTGGTTTGTCAAAGCGCTGTGAGCAGGGTTCGAACCTGCGCGGGGAGACCCCATTGGATTTCGAATCCAACGCCTTAACCTCTCGGCCATCACAGCTTCTCCTTTTACCTAAGATGCCTTAACCAGTCCGCTATCTCGTTCTGTCCATTTTACCTCTAAAATGACCATAATATCGCTATTGAAGAGCCTACTTTAAATGTTTGTCATGGAAGATAAATTCTGAGCACTTGAATCAAAGGACATGTCCACGCATTATCCATATCAAGTCCCCAATGATCAGTAACAAATAAAGACTGGATTGTCAAAGCGCTGCGCGCAGGGTTCAAAACTGCACTGGGCGAACCCAATGGATTTCGAGGTCAACGATTTAACCACTCTGCAATCACAGCTTGCTGAGTTAGCTCACACAAGGACAAAAGTTTCCAAATGCCTAGTTGAAATATTTTTCAAGTAAAATAAGCCAATTTGTGAGCACTTCAATCGTTAGACGAGCCCATAAAGTAAGGACAATTTAAATTCAGAGGAGACAGATCCAATTACTAAAGGTCTACTTTATCATCACCCTGTAAAAACTGTAAAGGGAGAACATATTGGATTTGGATTCCAATGCTTAAACCACTTGGCCATCGCAGCAGTAGGAATCTAAGGAAAGTGATGAGGAGAAAGCAGAAGTGGGCTATACGCTTCGAGCAAGGTAAGAACATGGGTGGGGAGACCCCATTGAAATTCAGGTCCAACGTCTAAAGAACTCGGCCATTGCAGCTGTTGGAATGCAAGTAAAGGGATTGGGATTTGGAAACAGACATCATTGGTGCAAAATGGTCAACTTGATGGCACGACATTTTGATTTTATTGCGCCAAGTAACCTCGGTCCTTTCCAAAGCTGTGAAGGTTGGAAGTTTACTGTGCAAGTTAAACAACTATGTGCAGAGAAAGTACAGGTGGACTATTCACTGAGAATAAGATTTTAAAAAGAGCAGGGAGACGCAATTGGGTTTCAAGTCTGAGGACTTAACCACTTGGCTCTCAGATTTTCCATCAGAAATCTAACACTAAAAACAGTATCTGTAGTGAAGTGCCTATTTGAACTGTTTGTCAAGGCAGATATATTCTGAGCACTTGAATCAAAGGACAAGTCCATGCATTAAGCACATTATCCATATCAAGTCACCAAGGATATGTAAAAATAGAAATGGTGTGTCATAGCGCTGTGAGCAGGGTTCGAACCTGCGCGGGGAGACCCCATTGGATTTCAAGTCCAACGCCTTAACCACTCGGCCATCGCAGCTTTCTATGTTAACTACCAGTCCTTAACCAGTCATTTATCTCATTCTGTCAGTTTTACTTCTGTAAAGACGAGACTGTGTACTGAAGAGCCTATTTGAACTGTTTTTCAAGGAATACATATTCTGAGCACTTGAATCAAAGGACAAGTCTATGCATTAAGCAATTCATCAATATCAAGTCACCAATGCTATTTTACAAATAAAGACTGGTTTGTCAATGCGATGCGAGCAGTTTTAAAAACTGTATGGGGAGACAACACTGGAGTTCATTTGCAAAGCTTAAACCACTTGGCCATCGCAGCAGTATGAATCTAAGCAAAGTGATGAGGAGAAAGAACAAGTGGGCTATTCGCTTCAAGCAATGTTAAAACATGGGTGGGGAGACCCCATTGAAATTCTGGTCCAACGTCTAAAGAATCGGCCATTGCAGCTGTTGGAATGCAAGTAAAGGGATTAGGATTTGGAAACAGACATCATTGGTGTAAAATGGTAAACATGATGGCCCGACATATTGATCTTTTTACGCCAAATCACTTATTAACCACTCGGCCATCACAACTTTCTCAATTAGCTCACACAAAGACAAAAGTATTCTGAGCACTTGAATCACTGGACAAGTCCATGTCTTAAAGAGATTATCCATATCAAGTCACCAAGGATATGTTCAAAATACTGGTATGTCATAGCACTGCGAGCAGATTTCAACCCTGCGCAAGAAGACAACATTGGATTTCAAGTCCAAAGCCTTAACCACTCTGCCATCTAAACTTACTCTGTTACCTTGCAGTCCTTAACAGCTCGACTATCTCACAACCAGAAGGATCTGTTCTGAAGAGCCTGTTTGAACTCTTTGTCTTAGAAGATATATTCTGAGCACCTGAATCAAAGGACAAGTCCACAGATTAAGGACATTATCCATATCAACTCCCCAATGACATGTCGCAAATAAAGACTGGTTTGTCAAAGCGCTGTGAGCAGGGTTCGAACCTGCGCGGGGAGACCCCATTGGATTTCGAATCCAACGCCTTAACCTCTCGGCCATCACAGCTTCTCCTTTTACCTAAGATGCCTTAACCAGTCCGCTATCTCGTTCTGTCCATTTTACCTCTAAAATGACCATAATATCGCTATTGAAGAGCCTACTTTAAATGTTTGTCATGGAAGATAAATTCTGAGCACTTGAATCAAAGGACATGTCCACGCATTATCCATATCAAGTCCCCAATGATCAGTAACAAATAAAGACTGGATTGTCAAAGCGCTGCGCGCAGGGTTCAAAACTGCACTGGGCGAACCCAATGGATTTCGAGGTCAACGATTTAACCACTCTGCAATCACAGCTTGCTGAGTTAGCTCACACAAGGACAAAAGTTTCCAAATGCCTAGTTGAAATATTTTTCAAGTAAAATAAGCCATTTTGTGAGCACTTCAATCGTTAGACGAGCCCATAAAGTAAGGACAATTTAAATTCAGAGGAGACAGATCCAATTACTAAAGGTCTACTTTATCATCACCCTGTAAAAACTGTAAAGGGAGAACATATTGGATTTGGATTCCAATGCTTAAACCACTTGGCCATCGCAGCAGTAGGAATCTAAGGAAAGTGATGAGGAGAAAGCAGAAGTGGGCTATACGCTTCGAGCAAGGTAAGAACATGGGTGGGGAGACCCCATTGAAATTCAGGTCCAACGTCTAAAGAACTCGGCCATTGCAGCTGTTGGAATGCAAGTAAAGGGATTGGGATTTGGAAACAGACATCATTGGTGCAAAATGGTCAACTTGATGGCACGACATTTTGATTTTATTGCGCCAAGTAACCTCGGTCCTTTCCAAAGCTGTGAAGGTTGGAAGTTTACTGTGCAAGTTAAACAACTATGTGCAGAGAAAGTACAGGTGGACTATTCACTGAGAATAAGATTTTAAAAAGAGCAGGGAGACGCAATTGGGTTTCAAGTCTGAGGACTTAACCACTTGGCTCTCAGATTTTCCATCAGAAATCTAACACTAAAAACAGTATCTGTAGTGAAGTGCCTATTTGAACTGTTTGTCAAGGCAGATATATTCTGAGCACTTGAATCAAAGGACAAGTCCATGCATTAAGCACATTATCCATATCAAGTCACCAAGGATATGTAAAAATAGAAATGGTGTGTCATAGCGCTGTGAGCAGGGTTCGAACCTGCGCGGGGAGACCCCATTGGATTTCAAGTCCAACGCCTTAACCACTCGGCCATCGCAGCTTTCTATGTTAACTACCAGTCCTTAACCAGTCATTTATCTCATTCTGTCAGTTTTACTTCTGTAAAGACGAGACTGTGTACTGAAGAGCCTATTTGAACTGTTTTTCAAGGAATACATATTCTGAGCACTTGAATCAAAGGACAAGTCTATGCATTAAGCAATTCATCAATATCAAGTCACCAATGCTATTTTACAAATAAAGACTGGTTTGTCAATGCGATGCGAGCAGTTTTAAAAACTGTATGGGGAGACAACACTGGAGTTCATTTGCAAAGCTTAAACCACTTGGCCATCGCAGCAGTATGAATCTAAGCAAAGTGATGAGGAGAAAGAACAAGTGGGCTATTCGCTTCAAGCAATGTTAAAACATGGGTGGGGAGACCCCATTGAAATTCTGGTCCAACGTCTAAAGAATCGGCCATTGCAGCTGTTGGAATGCAAGTAAAGGGATTAGGATTTGGAAACAGACATCATTGGTGTAAAATGGTAAACATGATGGCCCGACATATTGATCTTTTTACGCCAAATCACTTATTAACCACTCGGCCATCACAACTTTCTCAATTAGCTCACACAAAGACAAAAGTATTCTGAGCACTTGAATCACTGGACAAGTCCATGTCTTAAAGAGATTATCCATATCAAGTCACCAAGGATATGTTCAAAATACTGGTATGTCATAGCACTGCGAGCAGATTTCAACCCTGCGCAAGAAGACAACATTGGATTTCAAGTCCAAAGCCTTAACCACTCTGCCATCTAAACTTACTCTGTTACCTTGCAGTCCTTAACAGCTCGACTATCTCACAACCAGAAGGATCTGTTCTGAAGAGCCTGTTTGAACTCTTTGTCTTAGAAGATATATTCTGAGCACCTGAATCAAAGGACAAGTCCACAGATTAAGGACATTATCCATATCAACTCCCCAATGACATGTCGCAAATAAAGACTGGTTTGTCAAAGCGCTGTGAGCAGGGTTCGAACCTGCGCGGGGAGACCCCATTGGATTTCGAATCCAACGCCTTAACCTCTCGGCCATCACAGCTTCTCCTTTTACCTAAGATGCCTTAACCAGTCCGCTATCTCGTTCTGTCCATTTTACCTCTAAAATGACCATAATATCGCTATTGAAGAGCCTACTTTAAATGTTTGTCATGGAAGATAAATTCTGAGCACTTGAATCAAAGGACATGTCCACGCATTATCCATATCAAGTCCCCAATGATCAGTAACAAATAAAGACTGGATTGTCAAAGCGCTGCGCGCAGGGTTCAAAACTGCACTGGGCGAACCCAA
The DNA here is from genome assembly GCF_002021735.2 of Oncorhynchus kisutch. NCBI lineage: Eukaryota > Metazoa > Chordata > Actinopteri > Salmoniformes > Salmonidae > Oncorhynchus > Oncorhynchus kisutch. The sequence continues at coordinate 37,822,158 of NC_034200.2, read as the reverse complement.
TGGATTTCGAGGTCAACGATTTAACCACTCTGCAATCACAGCTTGCTGAGTTAGCTCACACAAGGACAAAAGTTTCCAAATGCCTAGTTGAAATATTTTTCAAGTAAAATAAGCCATTTTGTGAGCACTTCAATCGTTAGACGAGCCCATAAAGTAAGGACAATTTAAATTCAGAGGAGACAGATCCAATTACTAAAGGTCTACTTTATCATCACCCTGTAAAAACTGTAAAGGGAGAACATATTGGATTTGGATTCCAATGCTTAAACCACTTGGCCATCGCAGCAGTAGGAATCTAAGGAAAGTGATGAGGAGAAAGCAGAAGTGGGCTATACGCTTCGAGCAAGGTAAGAACATGGGTGGGGAGACCCCATTGAAATTCAGGTCCAACGTCTAAAGAACTCGGCCATTGCAGCTGTTGGAATGCAAGTAAAGGGATTGGGATTTGGAAACAGACATCATTGGTGCAAAATGGTCAACTTGATGGCACGACATTTTGATTTTATTGCGCCAAGTAACCTCGGTCCTTTCCAAAGCTGTGAAGGTTGGAAGTTTACTGTGCAAGTTAAACAACTATGTGCAGAGAAAGTACAGGTGGACTATTCACTGAGAATAAGATTTTAAAAAGAGCAGGGAGACGCAATTGGGTTTCAAGTCTGAGGACTTAACCACTTGGCTCTCAGATTTTCCATCAGAAATCTAACACTAAAAACAGTATCTGTAGTGAAGTGCCTATTTGAACTGTTTGTCAAGGCAGATATATTCTGAGCACTTGAATCAAAGGACAAGTCCATGCATTAAGCACATTATCCATATCAAGTCACCAAGGATATGTAAAAATAGAAATGGTGTGTCATAGCGCTGTGAGCAGGGTTCGAACCTGCGCGGGGAGACCCCATTGGATTTCAAGTCCAACGCCTTAACCACTCGGCCATCGCAGCTTTCTATGTTAACTACCAGTCCTTAACCAGTCATTTATCTCATTCTGTCAGTTTTACTTCTGTAAAGACGAGACTGTGTACTGAAGAGCCTATTTGAACTGTTTTTCAAGGAATACATATTCTGAGCACTTGAATCAAAGGACAAGTCTATGCATTAAGCAATTCATCAATATCAAGTCACCAATGCTATTTTACAAATAAAGACTGGTTTGTCAATGCGATGCGAGCAGTTTTAAAAACTGTATGGGGAGACAACACTGGAGTTCATTTGCAAAGCTTAAACCACTTGGCCATCGCAGCAGTATGAATCTAAGCAAAGTGATGAGGAGAAAGAACAAGTGGGCTATTCGCTTCAAGCAATGTTAAAACATGGGTGGGGAGACCCCATTGAAATTCTGGTCCAACGTCTAAAGAATCGGCCATTGCAGCTGTTGGAATGCAAGTAAAGGGATTAGGATTTGGAAACAGACATCATTGGTGTAAAATGGTAAACATGATGGCCCGACATATTGATCTTTTTACGCCAAATCACTTATTAACCACTCGGCCATCACAACTTTCTCAATTAGCTCACACAAAGACAAAAGTATTCTGAGCACTTGAATCACTGGACAAGTCCATGTCTTAAAGAGATTATCCATATCAAGTCACCAAGGATATGTTCAAAATACTGGTATGTCATAGCACTGCGAGCAGATTTCAACCCTGCGCAAGAAGACAACATTGGATTTCAAGTCCAAAGCCTTAACCACTATGCCATCTAAACTTACTCTGTTACCTTGCAGTCCTTAACAGCTCGACTATCTCACAACCAGAAGGATCTGTTCTGAAGAGCCTGTTTGAACTCTTTGTCTTAGAAGATATATTCTGAGCACCTGAATCAAAGGACAAGTCCACAGATTAAGGACATTATCCATATCAACTCCCCAATGACATGTCGCAAATAAAGACTGGTTTGTCAAAGCGCTGTGAGCAGGGTTCGAACCTGCGCGGGGAGACCCCATTGGATTTCGAATCCAACGCCTTAACCTCTCGGCCATCACAGCTTCTCCTTTTACCTAAGATGCCTTAACCAGTCCGCTATCTCGTTCTGTCCATTTTACCTCTAAAATGACCATAATATCGCTATTGAAGAGCCTACTTTAAATGTTTGTCATGGAAGATAAATTCTGAGCACTTGAATCAAAGGACATGTCCACGCATTATCCATATCAAGTCCCCAATGATCAGTAACAAATAAAGACTGGATTGTCAAAGCGCTGCGCGCAGGGTTCAAAACTGCACTGGGCGAACCCAATGGATTTCGAGGTCAACGATTTAACCACTCTGCAATCACAGCTTGCTGAGTTAGCTCACACAAGGACAAAAGTTTCCAAATGCCTAGTTGAAATATTTTTCAAGTAAAATAAGCCATTTTGTGAGCACTTCAATCGTTAGACGAGCCCATAAAGTAAGGACAATTTAAATTCAGAGGAGACAGATCCAATTACTAAAGGTCTACTTTATCATCACCCTGTAAAAACTGTAAAGGGAGAACATATTGGATTTGGATTCCAATGCTTAAACCACTTGGCCATCGCAGCAGTAGGAATCTAAGGAAAGTGATGAGGAGAAAGCAGAAGTGGGCTATACGCTTCGAGCAAGGTAAGAACATGGGTGGGGAGACCCCATTGAAATTCAGGTCCAACGTCTAAAGAACTCGGCCATTGCAGCTGTTGGAATGCAAGTAAAGGGATTGGGATTTGGAAACAGACATCATTGGTGCAAAATGGTCAACTTGATGGCACGACATTTTGATTTTATTGCGCCAAGTAACCTCGGTCCTTTCCAAAGCTGTGAAGGTTGGAAGTTTACTGTGCAAGTTAAACAACTATGTGCAGAGAAAGTACAGGTGGACTATTCACTGAGAATAAGATTTTAAAAAGAGCAGGGAGACGCAATTGGGTTTCAAGTCTGAGGACTTAACCACTTGGCTCTCAGATTTTCCATCAGAAATCTAACACTAAAAACAGTATCTGTAGTGAAGTGCCTATTTGAACTGTTTGTCAAGGCAGATATATTCTGAGCACTTGAATCAAAGGACAAGTCCATGCATTAAGCACATTATCCATATCAAGTCACCAAGGATATGTAAAAATAGAAATGGTGTGTCATAGCGCTGTGAGCAGGGTTCGAACCTGCGCGGGGAGACCCCATTGGATTTCAAGTCCAACGCCTTAACCACTCGGCCATCGCAGCTTTCTATGTTAACTACCAGTCCTTAACCAGTCATTTATCTCATTCTGTCAGTTTTACTTCTGTAAAGACGAGACTGTGTACTGAAGAGCCTATTTGAACTGTTTTTCAAGGAATACATATTCTGAGCACTTGAATCAAAGGACAAGTCTATGCATTAAGCAATTCATCAATATCAAGTCACCAATGCTATTTTACAAATAAAGACTGGTTTGTCAATGCGATGCGAGCAGTTTTAAAAACTGTATGGGGAGACAACACTGGAGTTCATTTGCAAAGCTTAAACCACTTGGCCATCGCAGCAGTATGAATCTAAGCAAAGTGATGAGGAGAAAGAACAAGTGGGCTATTCGCTTCAAGCAATGTTAAAACATGGGTGGGGAGACCCCATTGAAATTCTGGTCCAACGTCTAAAGAATCGGCCATTGCAGCTGTTGGAATGCAAGTAAAGGGATTAGGATTTGGAAACAGACATCATTGGTGTAAAATGGTAAACATGATGGCCCGACATATTGATCTTTTTACGCCAAATCACTTATTAACCACTCGGCCATCACAACTTTCTCAATTAGCTCACACAAAGACAAAAGTATTCTGAGCACTTGAATCACTGGACAAGTCCATGTCTTAAAGAGATTATCCATATCAAGTCACCAAGGATATGTTCAAAATACTGGTATGTCATAGCACTGCGAGCAGATTTCAACCCTGCGCAAGAAGACAACATTGGATTTCAAGTCCAAAGCCTTAACCACTATGCCATCTAAACTTACTCTGTTACCTTGCAGTCCTTAACAGCTCGACTATCTCACAACCAGAAGGATCTGTTCTGAAGAGCCTGTTTGAACTCTTTGTCTTAGAAGATATATTCTGAGCACCTGAATCAAAGGACAAGTCCACAGATTAAGGACATTATCCATATCAACTCCCCAATGACATGTCGCAAATAAAGACTGGTTTGTCAAAGCGCTGTGAGCAGGGTTCGAACCTGCGCGGGGAGACCCCATTGGATTTCGAATCCAACGCCTTAACCTCTCGGCCATCACAGCTTCTCCTTTTACCTAAGATGCCTTAACCAGTCCGCTATCTCGTTCTGTCCATTTTACCTCTAAAATGACCATAATATCGCTATTGAAGAGCCTACTTTAAATGTTTGTCATGGAAGATAAATTCTGAGCACTTGAATCAAAGGACATGTCCACGCATTATCCATATCAAGTCCCCAATGATCAGTAACAAATAAAGACTGGATTGTCAAAGCGCTGCGCGCAGGGTTCAAAACTGCACTGGGCGAACCCAATGGATTTCGAGGTCAACGATTTAACCACTCTGCAATCATAGCTTGCTGAGTTAGCTCACACAAGGACAAAAGTTTCCAAATGCCTAGTTGAAATATTTTTCAAGTAAAATAAGCCATTTTGTGAGCACTTCAATCGTTAGACGAGCCCATAAAGTAAGGACAATTTAAATTCAGAGGAGACAGATCCAATTACTAAAGGTCTACTTTATCATCACCCTGTAAAAACTGTAAAGGGAGAACATATTGGATTTGGATTCCAATGCTTAAACCACTTGGCCATCGCAGCAGTAGGAATCTAAGGAAAGTGATGAGGAGAAAGCAGAAGTGGGCTATACGCTTCGAGCAAGGTAAGAACATGGGTGGGGAGACCCCATTGAAATTCAGGTCCAACGTCTAAAGAACTCGGCCATTGCAGCTGTTGGAATGCAAGTAAAGGGATTGGGATTTGGAAACAGACATCATTGGTGCAAAATGGTCAACTTGATGGCACGACATTTTGATTTTATTGCGCCAAGTAACCTCGGTCCTTTCCAAAGCTGTGAAGGTTGGAAGTTTACTGTGCAAGTTAAACAACTATGTGCAGAGAAAGTACAGGTGGACTATTCACTGAGAATAAGATTTTAAAAAGAGCAGGGAGACGCAATTGGGTTTCAAGTCTGAGGACTTAACCACTTGGCTCTCAGATTTTCCATCAGAAATCTAACACTAAAAACAGTATCTGTAGTGAAGTGCCTATTTGAACTGTTTGTCAAGGCAGATATATTCTGAGCACTTGAATCAAAGGACAAGTCCATGCATTAAGCACATTATCCATATCAAGTCACCAAGGATATGTAAAAATAGAAATGGTGTGTCATAGCGCTGTGAGCAGGGTTCGAACCTGCGCGGGGAGACCCCATTGGATTTCAAGTCCAACGCCTTAACCACTCGGCCATCGCAGCTTTCTATGTTAACTACCAGTCCTTAACCAGTCATTTATCTCATTCTGTCAGTTTTACTTCTGTAAAGACGAGACTGTGTACTGAAGAGCCTATTTGAACTGTTTTTCAAGGAATACATATTCTGAGCACTTGAATCAAAGGACAAGTCTATGCATTAAGCAATTCATCAATATCAAGTCACCAATGCTATTTTACAAATAAAGACTGGTTTGTCAATGCGATGCGAGCAGTTTTAAAAACTGTATGGGGAGACAACACTGGAGTTCATTTGCAAAGCTTAAACCACTTGGCCATCGCAGCAGTATGAATCTAAGCAAAGTGATGAGGAGAAAGAACAAGTGGGCTATTCGCTTCAAGCAATGTTAAAACATGGGTGGGGAGACCCCATTGAAATTCTGGTCCAACGTCTAAAGAATCGGCCATTGCAGCTGTTGGAATGCAAGTAAAGGGATTAGGATTTGGAAACAGACATCATTGGTGTAAAATGGTAAACATGATGGCCCGACATATTGATCTTTTTACGCCAAATCACTTATTAACCACTCGGCCATCACAACTTTCTCAATTAGCTCACACAAAGACAAAAGTATTCTGAGCACTTGAATCACTGGACAAGTCCATGTCTTAAAGAGATTATCCATATCAAGTCACCAAGGATATGTTCAAAATACTGGTATGTCATAGCACTGCGAGCAGATTTCAACCCTGCGCAAGAAGACAACATTGGATTTCAAGTCCAAAGCCTTAACCACTCTGCCATCTAAACTTACTCTGTTACCTTGCAGTCCTTAACAGCTCGACTATCTCACAACCAGAAGGATCTGTTCTGAAGAGCCTGTTTGAACTCTTTGTCTTAGAAGATATATTCTGAGCACCTGAATCAAAGGACAAGTCCACAGATTAAGGACATTATCCATATCAACTCCCCAATGACATGTCGCAAATAAAGACTGGTTTGTCAAAGCGCTGTGAGCAGGGTTCGAACCTGCGCGGGGAGACCCCATTGGATTTCGAATCCAACGCCTTAACCTCTCGGCCATCACAGCTTCTCCTTTTACCTAAGATGCCTTAACCAGTCCGCTATCTCGTTCTGTCCATTTTACCTCTAAAATGACCATAATATCGCTATTGAAGAGCCTACTTTAAATGTTTGTCATGGAAGATAAATTCTGAGCACTTGAATCAAAGGACATGTCCACGCATTATCCATATCAAGTCCCCAATGATCAGTAACAAATAAAGACTGGATTGTCAAAGCGCTGCGCGCAGGGTTCAAAACTGCACTGGGCGAACCCAATGGATTTCGAGGTCAACGATTTAACCACTCTGCAATCACAGCTTGCTGAGTTAGCTCACACAAGGACAAAAGTTTCCAAATGCCTAGTTGAAATATTTTTCAAGTAAAATAAGCCATTTTGTGAGCACTTCAATCGTTAGACGAGCCCATAAAGTAAGGACAATTTAAATTCAGAGGAGACAGATCCAATTACTAAAGGTCTACTTTATCATCACCCTGTAAAAACTGTAAAGGGAGAACATATTGGATTTGGATTCCAATGCTTAAACCACTTGGCCATCGCAGCAGTAGGAATCTAAGGAAAGTGATGAGGAGAAAGCAGAAGTGGGCTATACGCTTCGAGCAAGGTAAGAACATGGGTGGGGAGACCCCATTGAAATTCAGGTCCAACGTCTAAAAATCGGCCATTGCAGCTGTTGGAATGCAAGAGGGATTGGGATTTGGAAACAGACATCATTGGTGCAAAATGGTCAACTTGATGGCACGACATTTTGATTTTATTGCGCCAAGTAACCTCGGTCCTTTCCAAAGCTGTGA
>NC_034200.2:37765539-37814807 GCF_002021735.2 Oncorhynchus kisutch | reverse complement strand
GAAGAGCCTACTTTAATGTTTGTCATGGAAATAAATTCTGAGCACTTGAATCAAAGGACATGTCCACGCATTATCCATATCAAGTCCCCAATGATCAGTAACAAATAAAGACTGGATTGTCAAAGCGCTGCGCGCAGGGTTCAAAACTGCACTGGGCGAACCAATGGATTTCGAGGTCACGATTTAACCACTCTGCAATCACAGCTTGCTGAGTTAGCTCACACAAGGACAAAAGTTTCCAAATGCCTAGTTGAAATATTTTTCAAGTAAAATAAGCCATTTTGTGAGCACTTCAATCGTTAGACGAGCCCATAAAGTAAGGACAATTTAAATTCAGAGGAGACAGATCCAATTACTAAAGGTCTACTTTATCATCACCCTGTAAAAACTGTAAAGGGAGAACATATTGGATTTGGATTCCAATGCTTAAACCACTTGGCCATCGCAGCAGTAGGAATCTAAGGAAAGTGATGAGGAGAAAGCAGAAGTGGGCTATACGCTTCGAGCAAGGTAAGAACATGGGTGGGAGACCCCATTGAAATTCAGGTCCAACGTCTAAAGAACTCGGCCATTGCAGCTGTTGGAATGCAAGTAAAGGGATTGGGATTTGGAAACAGACATCATTGGTGCAAAATGGTCAACTTGATGGCACGACATTTTTTTTTATTGCGCCAAGTAACCTCGGTCCTTTCCAAAGCTGTGAAGGTTGGAAGTTTACTGTGCAAGTTAAACAACTATGTGCAGAGAAAGTACAGGTGGACTATTCACTGAGAATAAGATTTTAAAAAGAGCAGGGAGACGCAATTGGGTTTCAAGTCTGAGGACTTAACCACTTGGCTCTCAGATTTTCCATCGCAAATCTAACACTAACAACAGTATCTGTAGTGAAGTGCCTATTTGAACTTTGTCAAGGCAGATATATTCTGAGCACTTGAATCAAAGGACAAGTCCATGCATTAAGCACATTATCCATATCAAGTCACCAAGGATATGTAAAAATAGAAATGGTGTGTCATAGCGCGCTGTGAGCAGGGTTCGAACCTGCGCGGGAGACCCCATTGGATTTCAAGTCCAACGCCTTAACCACTCGGCCATCGCAGCTTTCTATGTTAACTACCAGTCCTTAACCAGTCATTTATCTCATTCTGTCAGTTTTTACTTCTGTAAAGACGAGACTGTGTACTGAAGAGCCTATTTGAACTGTTTTTCAAGAATACATATTCTGAGCACTTGAATCAAAGGACAAGTCTATGCATTAAGCAATTCATCAATATCAAGTCACCAATGCTATTTACAAATAAAGACTGGTTTGTCAATGCGATGCGAGCAGTTTTAAAAACTGTATGGGAGACAACACTGGAGTTCATTTGCAAAGCTTAAACCACTTGGCCATCGCAGCAGTATGAATCTAAGCAAAGTGATGAGGAGAAAGAACAAGTGGGCTATTCGCTTCAAGCAATGTTAAAACATGGGTGGGGAGACCCCATTGAAATTCTGGTCCAACGTCTAAAGAATCGGCCATTGCAGCTGTTGGAATGCAAGTAAAGGGATTAGGATTTGGAAACAGACATCATTGTGTAAAATGGTAAACATGATGGCCCGACATATTGATCTTTTACGCCAAATCACTTATTAACCACTACGGCCATCAAACTTTCTCAATTAGCTCACACAAGACAAAGTATTCTGAGCACTTGAATCACTGGACAAGTCCATGTCTTAAAGAGATTATCCATATCAAGTCAACCAAGGATATGTTCAAAATACTGGTATGTCATAGCACTGCGAGCAGATTTCAACCCTGCGCAAGAAGACAACATTGGATTTCAAGTCCAAAGCCTTAACCACTCTGCCATCTAAACTTACTCTGTTACCTTGCAGTCCTTAACAGCTCGACTATCTCACAACCAGAAGGATCTGTTCTGAAGAGCCTGTTTGAACTCTTTGTCTTAGAAGATATATTCTGAGCACCTGAATCAAAGGACAAGTCCACAGATTAAGGACATTATCCATATCAACTCCCCAATGACATGTCGCAAATAAAGACTGGTTTGTCAAAGCGCTGTGAGCAGGGTTCGAACCTGCGCGGGGAGACCCCATTGGATTTCGAATCCAACGCCTTAACCTCTCGGCCATCACAGCTTCTCCTTTTACCTAAGATGCCTTAACCAGTCCGCTATCTCGTTCTGTCCATTTTACCTCTAAAATGACCATAATATCGCTATTGAAGAGCCTACTTTAAATGTTTGTCATGGAAGATAAATTCTGAGCACTTGAATCAAAGGACATGTCCACGCATTATCCATATCAAGTCCCCAATGATCAGTAACAAATAAAGACTGGATTGTCAAAGCGCTGCGCGCAGGGTTCAAAACTGCACTGGGCGAACCCAATGGATTTCGAGGTCAACGATTTAACCACTCTGCAATCACAGCTTGCTGAGTTAGCTCACACAAGGACAAAAGTTTCCAAATGCCTAGTTGAAATATTTTTCAAGTAAAATAAGCCAATTTGTGAGCACTTCAATCGTTAGACGAGCCCATAAAGTAAGGACAATTTAAATTCAGAGGAGACAGATCCAATTACTAAAGGTCTACTTTATCATCACCCTGTAAAAACTGTAAAGGGAGAACATATTGGATTTGGATTCCAATGCTTAAACCACTTGGCCATCGCAGCAGTAGGAATCTAAGGAAAGTGATGAGGAGAAAGCAGAAGTGGGCTATACGCTTCGAGCAAGGTAAGAACATGGGTGGGGAGACCCCATTGAAATTCAGGTCCAACGTCTAAAGAACTCGGCCATTGCAGCTGTTGGAATGCAAGTAAAGGGATTGGGATTTGGAAACAGACATCATTGGTGCAAAATGGTCAACTTGATGGCACGACATTTTGATTTTATTGCGCCAAGTAACCTCGGTCCTTTCCAAAGCTGTGAAGGTTGGAAGTTTACTGTGCAAGTTAAACAACTATGTGCAGAGAAAGTACAGGTGGACTATTCACTGAGAATAAGATTTTAAAAAGAGCAGGGAGACGCAATTGGGTTTCAAGTCTGAGGACTTAACCACTTGGCTCTCAGATTTTCCATCAGAAATCTAACACTAAAAACAGTATCTGTAGTGAAGTGCCTATTTGAACTGTTTGTCAAGGCAGATATATTCTGAGCACTTGAATCAAAGGACAAGTCCATGCATTAAGCACATTATCCATATCAAGTCACCAAGGATATGTAAAAATAGAAATGGTGTGTAATAGCGCTGTGAGCAGGGTTCGAACCTGCGCGGGGAGACCCCATTGGATTTCAAGTCCAACGCCTTAACCACTCGGCCATCGCAGCTTTCTATGTTAACTACCAGTCCTTAACCAGTCATTTATCTCATTCTGTCAGTTTTACTTCTGTAAAGACGAGACTGTGTACTGAAGAGCCTATTTGAACTGTTTTTCAAGGAATACATATTCTGAGCACTTGAATCAAAGGACAAGTCTATGCATTAAGCAATTCATCAATATCAAGTCACCAATGCTATTTTACAAATAAAGACTGGTTTGTCAATGCGATGCGAGCAGTTTTAAAAACTGTATGGGGAGACAACACTGGAGTTCATTTGCAAAGCTTAAACCACTTGGCCATCGCAGCAGTATGAATCTAAGCAAAGTGATGAGGAGAAAGAACAAGTGGGCTATTCGCTTCAAGCAATGTTAAAACATGGGTGGGGAGACCCCATTGAAATTCTGGTCCAACGTCTAAAGAATCGGCCATTGCAGCTGTTGGAATGCAAGTAAAGGGATTAGGATTTGGAAACAGACATCATTGGTGTAAAATGGTAAACATGATGGCCCGACATATTGATCTTTTTACGCCAAATCACTTATTAACCACTCGGCCATCACAACTTTCTCAATTAGCTCACACAAAGACAAAAGTATTCTGAGCACTTGAATCACTGGACAAGTCCATGTCTTAAAGAGATTATCCATATCAAGTCACCAAGGATATGTTCAAAATACTGGTATGTCATAGCACTGCGAGCAGATTTCAACCCTGCGCAAGAAGACAACATTGGATTTCAAGTCCAAAGCCTTAACCACTATGCCATCTAAACTTACTCTGTTACCTTGCAGTCCTTAACAGCTCGACTATCTCACAACCAGAAGGATCTGTTCTGAAGAGCCTGTTTGAACTCTTTGTCTTAGAAGATATATTCTGAGCACCTGAATCAAAGGACAAGTCCACAGATTAAGGACATTATCCATATCAACTCCCCAATGACATGTCGCAAATAAAGACTGGTTTGTCAAAGCGCTGTGAGCAGGGTTCGAACCTGCGCGGGGAGACCCCATTGGATTTCGAATCCAACGCCTTAACCTCTCGGCCATCACAGCTTCTCCTTTTACCTAAGATGCCTTAACCAGTCCGCTATCTCGTTCTGTCCATTTTACCTCTAAAATGACCATAATATCGCTATTGAAGAGCCTACTTTAAATGTTTGTCATGGAAGATAAATTCTGAGCACTTGAATCAAAGGACATGTCCACGCATTATCCATATCAAGTCCCCAATGATCAGTAACAAATAAAGACTGGATTGTCAAAGCGCTGCGCGCAGGGTTCAAAACTGCACTGGGCGAACCCAATGGATTTCGAGGTCAACGATTTAACCACTCTGCAATCACAGCTTGCTGAGTTAGCTCACACAAGGACAAAAGTTTCCAAATGCCTAGTTGAAATATTTTTCAAGTAAAATAAGCCATTTTGTGAGCACTTCAATCGTTAGACGAGCCCATAAAGTAAGGACAATTTAAATTCAGAGGAGACAGATCCAATTACTAAAGGTCTACTTTATCATCACCCTGTAAAAACTGTAAAGGGAGAACATATTGGATTTGGATTCCAATGCTTAAACCACTTGGCCATCGCAGCAGTAGGAATCTAAGGAAAGTGATGAGGAGAAAGCAGAAGTGGGCTATACGCTTCGAGCAAGGTAAGAACATGGGTGGGGAGACCCCATTGAAATTCAGGTCCAACGTCTAAAGAACTCGGCCATTGCAGCTGTTGGAATGCAAGTAAAGGGATTGGGATTTGGAAACAGACATCATTGGTGCAAAATGGTCAACTTGATGGCACGACATTTGATTTTATTGCGCCAAGTAACCTCGGTCCTTTCCAAAGCTGTGAAGGTTGGAAGTTTACTGTGCAAGTTAAACAACTATGTGCAGAGAAAGTACAGGTGGACTATTCACTGAGAATAAGATTTTAAAAAGAGCAGGGAGACGCAATTGGGTTTCAAGTCTGAGGACTTAACCACTTGGCTCTCAGATTTTCCATCGCAAATCTAACACTAACAACAGTATCTGTAGTGAAGTGCCTATTTGAACTGTTTGTCAAGGCAGATATATTCTGAGCACTTGAATCAAAGGACAAGTCCATGCATTAAGCACATTATCCATATCAAGTCACCAAGGATATGTAAAAATAGAAATGGTGTGTCATAGCGCTGTGAGCAGGGTTCGAACCTGCGCGGGGAGACCCCATTGGATTTCAAGTCCAACGCCTTAACCACTCGGCCATCGCAGCTTTCTATGTTAACTACCAGTCCTTAACCAGTCATTTATCTCATTCTGTCAGTTTTACTTCTGTAAAGACGAGACTGTGTACTGAAGAGCCTATTTGAACTGTTTTTCAAGGAATACATATTCTGAGCACTTGAATCAAAGGACAAGTCTATGCATTAAGCAATTCATCAATATCAAGTCACCAATGCTATTTTACAAATAAAGACTGGTTTGTCAATGCGATGCGAGCAGTTTTAAAAACTGTATGGGGAGACAACACTGGAGTTCATTTGCAAAGCTTAAACCACTTGGCCATCGCAGCAGTATGAATCTAAGCAAAGTGATGAGGAGAAAGAACAAGTGGGCTATTCGCTTCAAGCAATGTTAAAACATGGGTGGGGAGACCCCATTGAAATTCTGGTCCAACGTCTAAAGAATCGGCCATTGCAGCTGTTGGAATGCAAGTAAAGGGATTAGGATTTGGAAACAGACATCATTGGTGTAAAATGGTAAACATGATGGCCCGACATATTGATCTTTTTACGCCAAATCACTTATTAACCACTCGGCCATCACAACTTTCTCAATTAGCTCACACAAAGACAAAAGTATTCTGAGCACTTGAATCACTGGACAAGTCCATGTCTTAAAGAGATTATCCATATCAAGTCACCAAGGATATGTTCAAAATACTGGTATGTCATAGCACTGCGAGCAGATTTCAACCCTGCGCAAGAAGACAACATTGGATTTCAAGTCCAAAGCCTTAACCACTCTGCCATCTAAACTTACTCTGTTACCTTGCAGTCCTTAACAGCTCGACTATCTCACAACCAGAAGGATCTGTTCTGAAGAGCCTGTTTGAACTCTTTGTCTTAGAAGATATATATTCTGAGCACCTGAATCAAAGGACAAGTCCACAGATTAAGGACATTATCCATATCAACTCCCCAATGACATGTCGCAAATAAAGACTGGTTTGTCAAAGCGCTGTGAGCAGGGTTCGAACCTGCGCGGGGAGACCCCATTGGATTTCGAATCCAACGCCTTAACCTCTCGGCCATCACAGCTTCTCCTTTTACCTAAGATGCCTTAACCAGTCCGCTATCTCGTTCTGTCCATTTTACCTCTAAAATGACCATAATATCGCTATTGAAGAGCCTACTTTAAATGTTTGTCATGGAAGATAAATTCTGAGCACTTGAATCAAAGGACATGTCCACGCATTATCCATATCAAGTCCCCAATGATCAGTAACAAATAAAGACTGGATTGTCAAAGCGCTGCGCGCAGGGTTCAAAACTGCACTGGGCGAACCCAATGGATTTCGAGGTCAACGATTTAACCACTCTGCAATCACAGCTTGCTGAGTTAGCTCACACAAGGACAAAAGTTTCCAAATGCCTAGTTGAAATATTTTTCAAGTAAAATAAGCCATTTTGTGAGCACTTCAATCGTTAGACGAGCCCATAAAGTAAGGACAATTTAAATTCAGAGGAGACAGATCCAATTACTAAAGGTCTACTTTATCATCACCCTGTAAAAACTGTAAAGGGAGAACATATTGGATTTGGATTCCAATGCTTAAACCACTTGGCCATCGCAGCAGTAGGAATCTAAGGAAAGTGATGAGGAGAAAGCAGAAGTGGGCTATACGCTTCGAGCAAGGTAAGAACATGGGTGGGGAGACCCCATTGAAATTCAGGTCCAACGTCTAAAGAACTCGGCCATTGCAGCTGTTGGAATGCAAGTAAAGGGATTGGGATTTGGAAACAGACATCATTGGTGCAAAATGGTCAACTTGATGGCACGACATATTGATTTTATTGCGCCAAGTAACCTCGGTCCTTTCCAAAGCTGTGAAGGTTGGAAGTTTACTGTGCAAGTCAAACAACTATGTGCAGAGAAAGTACAGGTGGACTATTCACTGAGAATAAGATTTTAAAAAGAGCAGGGAGACGCAATTGGGTTTCAAGTCTGAGGACTTAACCACTTGGCTCTCAGATTTTCCATCGCAAATCTAACACTAACAACAGTATCTGTAGTGAAGTGCCTATTTGAACTGTTTGTCAAGGCAGATATATTCTGAGCACTTGAATCAAAGGACAAGTCCATGCATTAAGCACATTATCCATATCAAGTCACCAAGGATATGTAAAAATAGAAATGGTGTGTCATAGCGCTGTGAGCAGGGTTCGAACCTGCGCGGGGAGACCCCATTGGATTTCAAGTCCAACGCCTTAACCACTCGGCCATCGCAGCTTTCTATGTTAACTACCAGTCCTTAACCAGTCATTTATCTCATTCTGTCAGTTTTACTTCTGTAAAGACGAGACTGTGTACTGAAGAGCCTATTTGAACTGTTTTTCAAGGAATACATATTCTGAGCACTTGAATCAAAGGACAAGTCTATGCATTAAGCAATTCATCAATATCAAGTCACC
The DNA here is from genome assembly GCF_002021735.2 of Oncorhynchus kisutch. NCBI lineage: Eukaryota > Metazoa > Chordata > Actinopteri > Salmoniformes > Salmonidae > Oncorhynchus > Oncorhynchus kisutch. The sequence goes on along the minus strand of NC_034200.2, from coordinate 37,806,814 downwards.
AATGCTATTTTACAAATAAAGACTGGTTTGTCAATGCGATGCGAGCAGTTTTAAAAACTGTATGGGGAGACAACACTGGAGTTCATTTGCAAAGCTTAAACCACTTGGCCATCGCAGCAGTATGAATCTAAGCAAAGTGATGAGGAGAAAGAACAAGTGGGCTATTCGCTTCAAGCAATGTTAAAACATGGGTGGGGAGACCCCATTGAAATTCTGGTCCAACGTCTAAAGAATCGGCCATTGCAGCTGTTGGAATGCAAGTAAAGGGATTAGGATTTGGAAACAGACATCATTGGTGTAAAATGGTAAACATGATGGCCCGACATATTGATCTTTTTACGCCAAATCACTTATTAACCACTCGGCCATCACAACTTTCTCAATTAGCTCACACAAAGACAAAAGTATTCTGAGCACTTGAATCACTGGACAAGTCCATGTCTTAAAGAGATTATCCATATCAAGTCACCAAGGATATGTTCAAAATACTGGTATGTCATAGCACTGCGAGCAGATTTCAACCCTGCGCAAGAAGACAACATTGGATTTCAAGTCCAAAGCCTTAACCACTCTGCCATCTAAACTTACTCTGTTACCTTGCAGTCCTTAACAGCTCGACTATCTCACAACCAGAAGGATCTGTTCTGAAGAGCCTGTTTGAACTCTTTGTCTTAGAAGATATATATTCTGAGCACCTGAATCAAAGGACAAGTCCACAGATTAAGGACATTATCCATATCAACTCCCCAATGACATGTCGCAAATAAAGACTGGTTTGTCAAAGCGCTGTGAGCAGGGTTCGAACCTGCGCGGGGAGACCCCATTGGATTTCGAATCCAACGCCTTAACCTCTCGGCCATCACAGCTTCTCCTTTTACCTAAGATGCCTTAACCAGTCCGCTATCTCGTTCTGTCCATTTTACCTCTAAAATGACCATAATATCGCTATTGAAGAGCCTACTTTAAATGTTTGTCATGGAAGATAAATTCTGAGCACTTGAATCAAAGGACATGTCCACGCATTATCCATATCAAGTCCCCAATGATCAGTAACAAATAAAGACTGGATTGTCAAAGCGCTGCGCGCAGGGTTCAAAACTGCACTGGGCGAACCCAATGGATTTCGAGGTCAACGATTTAACCACTCTGCAATCACAGCTTGCTGAGTTAGCTCACACAAGGACAAAAGTTTCCAAATGCCTAGTTGAAATATTTTTCAAGTAAAATAAGCCATTTTGTGAGCACTTCAATCGTTAGACGAGCCCATAAAGTAAGGACAATTTAAATTCAGAGGAGACAGATCCAATTACTAAAGGTCTACTTTATCATCACCCTGTAAAAACTGTAAAGGGAGAACATATTGGATTTGGATTCCAATGCTTAAACCACTTGGCCATCGCAGCAGTAGGAATCTAAGGAAAGTGATGAGGAGAAAGCAGAAGTGGGCTATACGCTTCGAGCAAGGTAAGAACATGGGTGGGGAGACCCCATTGAAATTCAGGTCCAACGTCTAAAGAACTCGGCCATTGCAGCTGTTGGAATGCAAGTAAAGGGATTGGGATTTGGAAACAGACATCATTGGTGCAAAATGGTCAACTTGATGGCACGACATATTGATTTTATTGCGCCAAGTAACCTCGGTCCTTTCCAAAGCTGTGAAGGTTGGAAGTTTACTGTGCAAGTCAAACAACTATGTGCAGAGAAAGTACAGGTGGACTATTCACTGAGAATAAGATTTTAAAAAGAGCAGGGAGACGCAATTGGGTTTCAAGTCTGAGGACTTAACCACTTGGCTCTCAGATTTTCCATCGCAAATCTAACACTAACAACAGTATCTGTAGTGAAGTGCCTATTTGAACTGTTTGTCAAGGCAGATATATTCTGAGCACTTGAATCAAAGGACAAGTCCATGCATTAAGCACATTATCCATATCAAGTCACCAAGGATATGTAAAAATAGAAATGGTGTGTCATAGCGCTGTGAGCAGGGTTCGAACCTGCGCGGGGAGACCCCATTGGATTTCAAGTCCAACGCCTTAACCACTCGGCCATCGCAGCTTGCTATGTTAACTACCAGGCCTTAACCAGTCATTTATCTCATTCTGTCAGTTTTACTTCTGTAAAGACGAGACTGTCTACTGAAGAGCCTATTTGAACTGTTTTTCAAGGAATACATATTCTGAGCACTTGAATCAAAGGACAAGTCTATGCATTAAGCAATTCATCAATATCAAGTCACCAATGCTATTTTACAAATAAAGACTGGTTTGTCAATGCGATGCGAGCAGTTTTAAAAACTGTATGGGGAGACAACACTGGAGTTCATTTGCAAAGCTTAAACCACTTGGCCATCGCAGCAGTATGAATCTAAGCAAAGTGATGAGGAGAAAGAACAAGTGGGCTATTCGCTTCAAGCAATGTTAAAACATGGGTGGGGAGACCCCATTGAAATTCTGGTCCAACGTCTAAAGAATCGGCCATTGCAGCTGTTGGAATGCAAGTAAAGGGATTAGGATTTGGAAACAGACATCATTGGTGTAAAATGGTAAACATGATGGCCCGACATATTGATCTTTTTACGCCAAATCACTTATTAACCACTCGGCCATCACAACTTTCTCAATTAGCTCACACAAAGACAAAAGTATTCTGAGCACTTGAATCACTGGACAAGTCCATGTCTTAAAGAGATTATCCATATCAAGTCACCAAGGATATGTTCAAAATACTGGTATGTCATAGCACTGCGAGCAGATTTCAACCCTGCGCAAGAAGACAACATTGGATTTCAAGTCCAAAGCCTTAACCACTCTGCCATCTAAACTTACTCTGTTACCTTGCAGTCCTTAACAGCTCGACTATCTCACAACCAGAAGGATCTGTTCTGAAGAGCCTGTTTGAACTCTTTGTCTTAGAAGATATATTCTGAGCACCTGAATCAAAGGACAAGTCCACAGATTAAGGACATTATCCATATCAACTCCCCAATGACATGTCGCAAATAAAGACTGGTTTGTCAAAGCGCTGTGAGCAGGGTTCGAACCTGCGCGGGGAGACCCCATTGGATTTCGAATCCAACGCCTTAACCTCTCGGCCATCACAGCTTCTCCTTTTACCTGAGATGCCTTAACCAGTCCGCTATCTCGTTCTGTCCATTTTACCTCTAAAATGACCATAATATCGCTATTGAAGAGCCTACTTTAAATGTTTGTCATGGAAGATAAATTCTGAGCACTTGAATCAAAGGACATGTCCACGCATTATCCATATCAAGTCCCCAATGATCAGTAACAAATAAAGACTGGATTGTCAAAGCGCTGCGCGCAGGGTTCAAAACTGCACTGGGCGAACCCAATGGATTTCGAGGTCAACGATTTAACCACTCTGCAATCACAGCTTGCTGAGTTAGCTCACACAAGGACAAAAGTTTCCAAATGCCTAGTTGAAATATTTTTCAAGTAAAATAAGCCATTTTGTGAGCACTTCAATCGTTAGACGAGCCCATAAAGTAAGGACAATTTAAATTCAGAGGAGACAGATCCAATTACTAAAGGTCTACTTTATCATCACCCTGTAAAAACTGTAAAGGGAGAACATATTGGATTTGGATTCCAATGCTTAAACCACTTGGCCATCGCAGCAGTAGGAATCTAAGGAAAGTGATGAGGAGAAAGCAGAAGTGGGCTATACGCTTCGAGCAAGGTAAGAACATGGGTGGGGAGACCCCATTGAAATTCAGGTCCAACGTCTAAAGAACTCGGCCATTGCAGCTGTTGGAATGCAAGTAAAGGGATTGGGATTTGGAAACAGACATCATTGGTGCAAAATGGTCAACTTGATGGCACGACATATTGATTTTATTGCGCCAAGTAACCTCGGTCCTTTCCAAAGCTGTGAAGGTTGGAAGTTTACTGTGCAAGTCAAACAACTATGTGCAGAGAAAGTACAGGTGGACTATTCACTGAGAATAAGATTTTAAAAAGAGCAGGGAGACGCAATTGGGTTTCAAGTCTGAGGACTTAACCACTTGGCTCTCAGATTTTCCATCGCAAATCTAACACAAACAACAGTATCTGTAGTGAAGTGCCTATTTGAACTGTTTGTCAAGGCAGATATATTCTGAGCACTTGAATCAAAGGACAAGTCCATGCATTAAGCACATTATCCATATCAAGTCACCAAGGATATGTAAAAATAGAAATGGTGTGTCATAGCGCTGTGAGCAGGGTTCGAACCTGCGCGGGGAGAACCCATTGGATTTCAAGTCCAACGCCTTAACCACTCGGCCATCGCAGCTTGCTATGTTAACTACCAGGCCTTAACCAGTCATTTATCTCATTCTGTCAGTTTTACTTCTGTAAAGACGAGACTGTCTACTGAAGAGCCTATTTGAACTGTTTTTCAAGGAATACATATTCTGAGCACTTGAATCAAAGGACAAGTCTATGCATTAAGCAATTCATCAATATCAAGTCACCAATGCTATTTTACAAATAAAGACTGGTTTGTCAATGCGATGCGAGCAGTTTTAAAAACTGTATGGGGAGACAACACTGGAGTTCATTTGCAAAGCTTAAACCACTTGGCCATCGCAGCAGTATGAATCTAAGCAAAGTGATGAGGAGAAAGAACAAGTGGGCTATTCGCTTCAAGCAATGTTAAAACATGGGTGGGGAGACCCCATTGAAATTCTGGTCCAACGTCTAAAGAATCGGCCATTGCAGCTGTTGGAATGCAAGTAAAGGGATTAGGATTTGGAAACAGACATCATTGGTGTAAAATGGTAAACATGATGGCCCGACATATTGATCTTTTTACGCCAAATCACTTATTAACCACTCGGCCATCACAACTTTCTCAATTAGCTCACACAAAGACAAAAGTATTCTGAGCACTTGAATCACTGGACAAGTCCATGTCTTAAAGAGATTATCCATATCAAGTCACCAAGGATATGTTCAAAATACTGGTATGTCATAGCACTGCGAGCAGATTTCAACCCTGCGCAAGAAGACAACATTGGATTTCAAGTCCAAAGCCTTAACCACTCTGCCATCTAAACTTACTCTGTTACCTTGCAGTCCTTAACAGCTCGACTATCTCACAACCAGAAGGATCTGTTCTGAAGAGCCTGTTTGAACTCTTTGTCTTAGAAGATATATTCTGAGCACCTGAATCAAAGGACAAGTCCACAGATTAAGGACATTATCCATATCAACTCCCCAATGACATGTCGCAAATAAAGACTGGTTTGTCAAAGCGCTGTGAGCAGGGTTCGAACCTGCGCGGGGAGACCCCATTGGATTTCGAATCCAACGCCTTAACCTCTCGGCCATCACAGCTTCTCCTTTTACCTGAGATGCCTTAACCAGTCCGCTATCTCGTTCTGTCCATTTTACCTCTAAAATGACCATAATATCGCTATTGAAGAGCCTACTTTAAATGTTTGTCATGGAAGATAAATTCTGAGCACTTGAATCAAAGGACATGTCCACGCATTATCCATATCAAGTCCCCAATGATCAGTAACAAATAAAGACTGGATTGTCAAAGCGCTGCGCGCAGGGTTCAAAACTGCACTGGGCGAACCCAATGGATTTCGAGGTCAAGGATTTAACCACTCTGCAATCACAGCTTGCTGAGTTAGCTCACACAAGGACAAAAGTTTCCAAATGCCTAGTTGAAATATTTTTCAAGTAAAATAAGCCATTTTGTGAGCACTTCAATCGTTAGACGAGCCCATAAAGTAAGGACAATTTAAATTCAGAGGAGACAGATCCAATTACTAAAGGTCTACTTTATCATCACCCTGTAAAAACTGTAAAGGGAGAACATATTGGATTTGGATTCCAATGCTTAAACCACTTGGCCATCGCAGCAGTAGGAATCTAAGGAAAGTGATGAGGAGAAAGCAGAAGTGGGCTATACGCTTCGAGCAAGGTAAGAACATGGGTGGGGAGACCCCATTGAAATTCAGGTCCAACGTCTAAAGAACTCGGCCATTGCAGCTGTTGGAATGCAAGTAAAGGGATTGGGATTTGGAAACAGACATCATTGGTGCAAAATGGTCAACTTGATGGCACGACATATTGATTTTATTGCGCCAAGTAACCTCAGTCCTTTCCAAAGCTGTGAAGGTTGGAAGTTTACTGTGCAAGTCAAACAACTATGTGCAGAGAAAGTACAGATGGACTATTCACTGAGAATAAGATTTTAAAAAGAGCAGGGAGACGCAATTGGGTTTCAAGTCTGAGGACTTAACCACTTGGCTCTCAGATTTTCCATCGCAAATCTAACACAAACAACAGTATCTGTAGTGAAGAGCCTATTTGAACTGTTTGTCAAGGCAGATATATTCTGAGCACTTGAATCAAAGGACAAGTCCATGCATTAAGCACATTATCCATATCAAGTCACCAAGGATATGTAAAAATAGAAATGGTGTGTCATAGCGCTGTGAGCAGGGTTCGAACCTGCGCGGGGAGAACCCATTGGATTTCAAGTCCAACGCCTTAACCACTCGGCCATCGCAGCTTGCTATGTTAACTACCAGGCCTTAACCAGTCATTTATCTCATTCTGTCAGTTTTACTTCTGTAAAGACGAGACTGTCTACTGAAGAGCCTATTTGAACTGTTTTTCAAGGAATACATATTCTGAGCACTTGAATCAAAGGACAAGTCTATGCATTAAGCAATTCATCAATATCAAGTCACCAATGCTATTTTACAAATAAAGACTGGTTTGTCAATGCGATGCGAGCAGTTTTAAAAACTGTATGGGGAGACAACACTGGAGTTCATTTGCAAAGCTTAAACCACTTGGCCATCGCAGCAGTATGAATCTAAGCAAAGTGATGAGGAGAAAGAACAAGTGGGCTATTCGCTTCAAGCAATGTTAAAACATGGGTGGGGAGACCCCATTGAAATTCTGGTCCAACGTCTAAAGAATCGGCCATTGCAGCTGTTGGAATGCAAGTAAAGGGATTAGGATTTGGAAACAGACATCATTGGTGTAAAATGGTAAACATGATGGCCCGACATATTGATCTTTTTACGCCAAATCACTTATTAACCACTCGGCCATCACAACTTTCTCAATTAGCTCACACAAAGACAAAAGTATTCTGAGCACTTGAATCACTGGACAAGTCCATGTCTTAAAGAGATTATCCATATCAAGTCACCAAGGATATGTTCAAAATACTGGTATGTCATAGCACTGCGAGCAGATTTCAACCCTGCGCAAGAAGACAACATTGGATTTCAAGTCCAAAGCCTTAACCACTCTGCCATCTAAACTTACTCTGTTACCTTGCAGTCCTTAACAGCTCGACTATCTCACAACCAGAAGGATCTGTTCTGAAGAGCCTGTTTGAACTCTTTGTCTTAGAAGATATATTCTGAGCACCTGAATCAAAGGACAAGTCCACAGATTAAGGACATTATCCATATCAACTCCCCAATGACATGTCGCAAATAAAGACTGGTTTGTCAAAGCGCTGTGAGCAGGGTTCGAACCTGCGCGGGGAGACCCCATTGGATTTCGAATCCAACGCCTTAACCTCTCGGCCATCACAGCTTCTCCTTTTACCTGAGATGCCTTAACCAGTCCGCTATCTCGTTCTGTCCATTTTACCTCTAAAATGACCATAATATCGCTATTGAAGAGCCTACTTTAAATGTTTGTCATGGAAGATAAATTCTGAGCACTTGAATCAAAGGACATGTCCACGCATTATCCATATCAAGTCCCCAATGATCAGTAACAAATAAAGACTGGATTGTCAAAGCGCTGCGCGCAGGGTTCAAAACTGCACTGGGCGAACCCAATGGATTTCGAGGTCAAGGATTTAACCACTCTGCAATCACAGCTTGCTGAGTTAGCTCACACAAGGACAAAAGTTTCCAAATGCCTAGTTGAAATATTTTTCAAGTAAAATAAGCCATTTTGTGAGCACTTCAATCGTTAGACGAGCCCATAAAGTAAGGACAATTTAAATTCAGAGGAGACAGATCCAATTACTAAAGGTCTACTTTATCATCACCCTGTAAAAACTGTAAAGGGAGAACATATTGGATTTGGATTCCAATGCTTAAACCACTTGGCCATCGCAGCAGTAGGAATCTAAGGAAAGTGATGAGGAGAAAGCAGAAGTGGGCTATACGCTTCGAGCAAGGTAAGAACATGGGTGGGGAGACCCCATTGAAATTCAGGTCCAACGTCTAAAGAACTCGGCCATTGCAGCTGTTGGAATGCAAGTAAAGGGATTGGGATTTGGAAACAGACATCATTGGTGCAAAATGGTCAACTTGATGGCACGACATATTGATTTTATTGCGCCAAGTAACCTCAGTCCTTTCCAAAGCTGTGAAGGTTGGAAGTTTACTGTGCAAGTCAAACAACTATGTGCAGAGAAAGTACAGATGGACTATTCACTGAGAATAAGATTTTAAAAAGAGCAGGGAGACGCAATTGGGTTTCAAGTCTGAGGACTTAACCACTTGGCTCTCAGATTTTCCATCTCAAATCTAACACAAACAACAGTATCTGTAGTGAAGAGCCTATTTGAACTGTTTGTCAAGGCAGATATATTCTGAGCACTTGAATCAAAGGACAAGTCCATGCATTAAGCACATTATCCATATCAAGTCACCAAGGATATGTAAAAATAGAAATGGTGTGTCATAGCGCTGTGAGCAGGGTTCGAACCTGCGCGGGGAGAACCCATTGGATTTCAAGTCCAACGCCTTAACCACTCAGGCCATCGCAGCTTGCTATGTTAACTACCAGTCCTTAACCAGTCATTTATCTCATTCTGTCAGTTTTACTTCTGTAAAGACGAGACTGTCTACTGAAGAGCCTATTTGAACTGTTTTTCAAGGAATACATATTCTGAGCACTTGAATCAAAGGACAAGTCTATGCATTAAGCAATTCATCAATATCAAGTCACCAATGCTATTTTACAAATAAAGACTGGTTTGTCAATGCGATGCGAGCAGTTTTAAAAACTGTATGGGGAGACAACACTGGAGTTCATTTGCAAAGCTTAAACCACTTGGCCATCGCAGCAGTATGAATCTAAGCAAAGTGATGAGGAGAAAGAACAAGTGGGCTATTCGCTTCAAGCAATGTTAAAACATGGGTGGGGAGACCCCATTGAAATTCTGGTCCAACGTCTAAAGAATCGGCCATTGCAGCTGTTGGAATGCAAGTAAAGGGATTAGGATTTGGAAACAGACATCATTGGTGTAAAATGGTAAACATGATGGCCCGACATATTGATCTTTTTACGCCAAATCACTTATTAACCACTCGGCCATCACAACTTTCTCAATTAGCTCACACAAAGACAAAAGTATTCTGAGCACTTGAATCACTGGACAAGTCCATGTCTTAAAGAGATTATCCATATCAAGTCACCAAGGATATGTTCAAAATACTGGTATGTCATAGCACTGCGAGCAGATTTCAACCCTGCGCAAGAAGACAACATTGGATTTCAAGTCCAAAGCCTTAACCACTCTGCCATCTAAAGTTACTCTGTTACCTTGCAGTCGTTAACAGCTCGACTATCTCACAACCAGAAGGATCTGTTCTGAAGAGCCTGTTTGAACTCTTTGTCTTAGAAGATATATTCTGAGCACCTGAATCAAAGGACAAGTCCACAGATTAAGGACATTATCCATATCAACTCCCCAATGACATGTCGCAAATAAAGACTGGTTTGTCAAAGCGCTGTGAGCAGGGTTCGAACCTGCACGGGGAGACCCCATTGGATTTCAAATCCAACGCCTTAACCTCTCGGCCATCACAGCTTCTCCTTTTACCTAAGATGCTTTAACCAGTCCGCTATCTCTTTCTGTCCATTTTACCTCTAAAATGACCATAATATCGCTATTGAAGAGCCTACTTTAAATGTTTGTCATGGAAGATAAATTCTGAGCACTTGAATCAAAGGACATGTCCACGCATTATCCATATCAAGTCCCCAATGATCAGTAACAAATAAAGACTGGATTGTCAAAGCGCTGCGCGCGGGTTCAAAACTGCACTGGGCGAACCCAATGGATTTCGAGGTCAACGATTGAACCACTCTGCAATCACAGCTTGCTGAGTTAGCTCACACAAGGACAAAAGTTTCCAAATGCCTAGTTGAAATATTTTTCAAGTAAAATAAGCCATTTTGTGAGCACTTCAATCGTTAGACGAGCCCATAAAGTAAGGACAATTTAAATTCAGAGGAGACAGATCCAATTACTAAAGGTCTACTTTATCATCACCCTGTAAAAACTGTAAAGGGAGAACATATTGGATTTGGAATCCAATGCTTAAACCACTTGGCCATCGCAGCAGTAGGAATCTAAGGAAAGTGATGAGGAGAAAGCAGAAGTGGGCTATACGCTTCGAGCAAGGTAAGAACATGGGTGGGGAGACCCCATTGAAATTCAGGTCCAACGTCTAAAGAACTCGGCCATTGCAGCAGTTGGAATGCAAGTAAAGGGATTGGGATTTGGAAACAGACATCATTAGTGCAAAATGGTCAACTTGATGGCACGACATATTGATTTTATTGCGCCAAGTAACCTCGGTCCTTTCCAAAGCTGTGAAGGTTGGAAGTTTACTGTGCAAGTTAAACAACTATGTGCAGAGAAAGTACAGGTGGACTATTCACTGAGAATAAGATTTTAAAAAGAGCAGGGAGACGCAATTGGGTTTCAAGTCTGAGGACTTAACCACTTGGCTCTCAGATTTTCCATCGCAAATCTAACACAAACAACAGTATCTGTAGTGAAGAGCCTATTTGAACTGTTTGTCAAGGTAGATATATTCTGAGCACTTGAATCAAAGGACAAGTCCATGCATTAAGCACATTATCCATATCAAGTCACCAAGGATATGTAAAAATAGAAATGGTGTGTCATAGCGCTGTGAGCAGGGTTTGAAACTGCGCGGGGAGACCCCATTGGATTTCAAGTCCAACGCCTTAAACACTCGGCCATCGCAGCTTGCTATGTTAACTACCAGGCCTTAACCAGTCATTTATCTCATTCTGTCAGTTTTACTTCTGTAAAGACGAGACTGTCTACTGAAGAGCCTATTTGAACTGTTTTTCAAGGCATACATATTCTGAGCACTTGAATCAAAGGACAAGTCTATGCATTAAGCAATTCATCAATATCAAGTCACCAATGCTATTTTACAAATAAAGACTGGTTTGTCAATGCGATGCGAGCAGTTTTAAAAACTGTATGGGGAGACAACACTGGAGTTCATTTGCAAAGCTTAAACCACTTGGCCATCGCAGCAGTATGAATCTAAGCAAAGTGATGAGGAGAAAGAACAAGTGGGCTATTCGCTTCAAGCAATGTTAAAACATGGGTGGGGAGACCCCATTGAAATTCTGGTCCAACGTCTAAAGAATCGGCCATTGCAGCTGTTGGAATGCAAGTAAAGGGATTAGGATTTGGAAACAGACATCATTGGTGTAAAATGGTAAACATGATGGCCCGACATATTGATCTTTTTACCCCAAATCACTTATTAACCACTCGGCCATCACAACTTTCTCAATTAGCTCACACAAAGACAAAAGTATTCTGAGCACTTGAATCACTGGACAAGTCCATGTCTTAAAGAGATTATCCATATCAAGTCACCAAGGATATGTTCAAAATACTGGTATGTCATAGCACTGCGAGCAGATTTCAACCCTGCGCAAGAAGACAACATTGGATTTCAAGTTCAAAGCCTTAACCACTCTGCCATCTAAACTTACTCTGTTACCTTGCAGTCCTTAACAGCTCGACTATCTCACAACCAGAAGGATCTGTTATGAAGAGCCTGTTTGAACTCTTTGTCTTAGAAGATATATTCTGAGCACCTGAATCAAAGGACAAGTCCACAGATTAAGGACATTATCCATATCAACTCCCCAATGACATGTCGCAAATAAAGACTGGTTTGTCAAAGCGCTGTGAGCAGGGTTCGAACCTGCACGGGGAGACCCCATTGGATTTCAAATCCAACGCCTTAACCTCTCGGCCATCACAGCTTCTCCTTTTACCTAAGATGCCTTAACCAGTCCGCTATCTCGTTCTGTCCATTTTACCTCTAAAATGACCATAATATCGCTATTGAAGAGCCTACTTTAAATGTTTGTCATGGAAGATAAATTCTGAGCACTTGAATCAAAGGACATGTCCACGCATTATCCATATCAAGTCCCCAATGATCAGTAACAAATAAAGACTGGATTGTCAAAGCGCTGCGCGCAGGGTTCAAAACTGCACTGGGCGAACCCAATGGATTTCGAGGTCAACGATTTAACCACTCTGCAATCACAGCTTGCTGAGTTAGCTCACACAAGGACAAAAGTTTCCAAATGCCTAGTTGAAATATTTTTCAAGTAAAATAAGCCATTTTGTGAGCACTTCAATCGTTAGACGAGCCCATAAAGTAAGGACAATTTAAATTCAGAGGAGACAGATCCAATTACTAAAGGTCTACTTTATCATCACCCTGTAAAAACTGTAAAGGGAGAACATGTTGGATTTGGATTCCAATGCTTAAACCACTTGGCCATCGCAGCAGTAGGAATCTAAGGAAAGTGATGAGGAGAAAGCAGAAGTGGGCTATACGCTTCGAGCAAGGTAAGAACATGGGTGGGGAGACCCCATTGAAATTCAGGTCCAACGTCTAAAGAACTCGGCCATTGCAGCTATTGGAATGCAAGTAAAGGGATTGGGATTTGGAAACAGACATCATTGGTGCAAAATGGTCAACTTGATGGCACGACATATTGATTTTATTGCGCCAAGTAACCTCGGTCCTTTCCAAAGCTGTGAAGGTTGGAAGTTTACTGTGCAAGTTAAACAACTATGTGCAGAGAAAGTACAGGTGGACTATTCACTGAGAATAAGATTTTAAAAAGAGCAGGGAGACGCAATTGGGTTTCAATTCTGAGGACTTAACCACTTGGCTCTCAGATTTTCCATCGCAAATCTAACACAAACAACAGTATCTGTAGTGAAGAGCCTATTTGAACTGTTTGTCAAGGCAGATATATTCTGAGCACTTGAATCAAAGGACAAGTCCATGCATTAAGCACATTATCCATATCAAGTCACCAAGGATATGTAAAAATAGAAATGGTGTGTCATAGCGCTGTGAGCAGGGTTTGAAACTGCGCGGGGAGACCCCATTGGATTTCAAGTCCAACGCCTTAAACACTCGGCCATCGCAGCTTGCTATGTTAACTACCAGGCCTTAACCAGTCATTTATCTCATTCTGTCAGTTTTACTTCTGTAAAGACGAGACTGTCTACTGAAGAGCCTATTTGAACTGTTTTTCAAGGCATACATATTCTGAGCACTTGAATCAAAGGACAAGTCTATGCATTAAGCAATTCATCAATATCAAGTCACCAATGCTATTTTACAAATAAAGACTGGTTTGTCAATGCGATGCGAGCAGTTTTAAAAACTGTATGGGGAGACAACACTGGAGTTCATTTGCAAAGCTTAAACCACTTGGCCATCGCAGCAGTATGAATCTAAGCAAAGTGATGAGGAGAAAGAACAAGTGGGCTATTCGCTTCAAGCAATGTTAAAACATGGGTGGGGAGACCCCATTGAAATTCTGGTCCAACGTCTAAAGAATCGGCCATTGCAGCTGTTGGAATGCAAGTAAAGGGATTAGGATTTGGAAACAGACATCATTGGTGTAAAATGGTAAACATGATGGCCCGACATATTGATCTTTTTACCCCAAATCACTTATTAACCACTCGGCCATCACAACTTTCTCAATTAGCTCACACAAAGACAAAAGTATTCTGAGCACTTGAATCACTGGACAAGTCCATGTCTTAAAGAGATTATCCATATCAAGTCACCAAGGATATGTTCAAAATACTGGTATGTCATAGCACTGCGAGCAGATTTCAACCCTGCGCAAGAAGACAACATTGGATTTCAAGTTTAAAGCCTTAACCACTCTGCCATCTAAACTTACTCTGTTACCTTGCAGTCCTTAACAGCTCGACTATCTCACAACCAGAAGGATCTGTTCTGAAGAGCCTGTTTGAACTCTTTGTCTTAGAAGATATATTCTGAGCACCTGAATCAAAGGACAAGTCCACAGATTAAGGACATTATCCATATCAACTCCCCAATGACATGTCGCAAATAAAGACTGGTTTGTCAAAGCTGTGAGCAGGGTTCGAACTTGCGCGGGGAGACCCCATTGGATTTCAAATCCAACGCCTTAACCTCTCGGCCATCACAGCTTCTCCTTTTACCTAAGATGCCTTAACCAGTCCGCTATCTCGTTCTGTCCATTTTACCTCTAAAATGACCATAATATCGCTATTGAAGAGCCTACTTTAAATGTTTGTCATGGAAGATAAATTCTGAGCACTTGAATCAAAGGACATGTCCACGCATTATCCATATCAAGTCCCCAATGATCAGTAACAAATAAAGACTGGATTGTCAAAGCGCTGCGCGCAGGGTTCAAAACTGCACTGGGCGAACCCAATGGATTTCGAGGTCAACGATTTAACCACTCTGCAATCACAGCTTGCTGAGTTAGCTCACACAAGGACAAAAGTTTCCAAATGCCTAGTTGAAATATTTTTCAAGTAAAATAAGCCATTTTGTGAGCACTTCAATCGTTAGACGAGCCCATAAAGTAAGGACAATTTAAATTCAGAGGAGACAGATCCAATTACTAAAGGTCTACTTTATCATCACCCTGTAAAAACTGTAAAGGGAGAACATATTGGATTTGGATTCCAATGCTTAAACCACTTGGCCATCGCAGCAGTAGGAATCTAAGGAAAGTGATGAGGAGAAAGCAGAAGTGGGCTATACGCTTCGAGCAAGGTAAGAACATGGGTGGGGAGACCCCATTGAAATTCAGGTCCAACGTCTAAAGAACTCGGCCATTGCAGCTGTTGGAATGCAAGTAAAGGGATTGGGATTTGGAAACAGACATCATTGGTGCAAAATGGTCAACTTGATGGCACGACATATTGATTTTATTGCGCCAAGTAACCTCGGTCCTTTCCAAAGCTGTGAAGGTTGGAAGTTTACTGTGCAAGTTAAACAACTATGTGCAGAGAAAGTACAGGTGGACTATTCACTGAGAATAAGATTTTAAAAAGAGCAGGGAGACGCAATTGGGTTTCAAGTCTGAGGACTTAACCACTTGGCTCTGTAGAGAAATGCTATTTCTTATGTAGGTGACCAAACTATTGTTAAGGGGGGGCTACAACTCAGAGTTGAGCCTGTGGGGTCCCCTACAGGATAGCTCCCGCATTACACTAATGGCCAAAACCAGCGCACACACACATGATCTCCGTTGTAGCTGAACGTTGAATGCCCGAAGAGGATTCTACGATGACGGACAGACTACTGAGCCAATGGCGGAAGACTACAGACTACACCCCAGCTGAACCAATCCAAAGATCCGATCTTCCAGAATCAACCTACTTTCTTTTCTATATAATAGTGGTGTACTGATTGTAACGGTCTCTTCTTCGTCTGCGCTTCCGTACGAACCAGCGGGAGAGCCGTAATTACGCTGTTCTAGATATCTTCACTCTGAATAAACTGTAGCTTGTCATACAATTTACCACCTTGTCTGAATCGATCCTTGACCGACTCGTCCGTCTACATATCCAAATTCTAACAGAAATGGTAGCAGAGTATAGTTTACTAACGATCCAGTCGAAGTGAGTTGATTTGGGTGTGGGGAGGGGCGAGTTGGTGAAAGGACGATTCATTAAATAAATAAGAAAGACGGGTGAAGACTTTCGGGGGAGGGCAACAATTCTGCTCAACTCGGAAAACTGATTACAAGGTGCACCATAAAAAAATAAGGTAAGCAAAAGCCTGTTAAATCAAACTTTGCATATTGTCGTAAAGTCTGTCCAAATTTTATCAGTTTTTCCGAGTAAGTATGAATTCTTGTGTAAATTTATAATTTGCTGACGAGTCGAAATAACAGTGTATGTGAACATATGTAGTAACGAACCGGCGACGGCCGGTGTGATTTAAATCATTGATGAGATATCAGTAAGGGGATAGCTAATTACTATTCATTAAATCTGGCGCCGAGGGGACAAATTGTAATTTTGGGACCCGTGACCCGGTCAGCACAGTCTGCTAGCTTTCAATGATGGGTGATCACTGTTTTGTCTTTGATAGTTCCGATAGGGGTCGGGAATAGAGATCAGTAGGGGATAGCTAATTACTATTCATTAAATCTGCAGCCGAGGGGACAAATTGTAATTTTGGGACCCGTGACCCGGTATGGTTCAGTCTGATAGAGATTCACCGATAGGGGTCGGACATGTGTAATAATTCTGATAGGGGTCAGCTCGATAGGGATCAGGAATAGAGATCAGTAGGGGATAGCTAATTACTATTCATTAACTCTGGCGCCGAGGGGACAAATTGTAATTTTGGGACCCGTGACCCGGTCAGCACAGTCTGATATAAATTCACTGATAAGGATCGGCTTTCAGGGGTCAGAGATATAACGTGCTGTTTTGTCTTGTTTTGTCTATTTGTAACTGTTTATGTTATGTTATGTTAAAATGCAATGTGGTTGTAATTGTTTCCATTAAGATTGTTGGTGGTTAGATAGAGGGAGAGAGAGATAATTATAATAAGGGATATTGGATAAATCCGAAACTTCTATATTGTACCTATGTACCTATGTTAATAGGTACATGTAAGAATGTATAATCAGGAATGAAATGACTGATGTATAATTGAAATAATATCTGAATATAATATTTAAATATTGAGACTAAATAGTCGAATAGATCCCTTGGTTGTGCACTCCATAATGCTATACAAACCCATGCGTTTTTTCTCAACCTGAATATACGAAGGAGAAGCTCTGAGATAAGGCAGAGTACGAGCAATAGTGTCTCTTCGAATACATCGTGGGTATTAATCAACGTCGGGCGAAGTATATGCTAACTATATTCAGATAGAAGGAGAGAATTTCGATTAAAACTACGATTAAATTCCGATTGAATTAAATTAAATTACGTTTAAAGCAAATTCACAATGGCGACTCCCAATACTCCAAAGCTGAGGTTTAATGAGTTCCTAGAACAAAAAATTGAATATAGATCAGGGGGAAAGGAACGATGGACGCCTATAAAGAAAGTTTGGGAGGGATTGAAGTTAAAATGGACACAAGCAGGTTATCTAGGGGGTGGCCGCCAACAGGGGCCCAGCTGAAAACAATGGAATGTGAGTTGAGAGGGACGTAGCAGGAGGCCAGAGACAAGGAAGTTGAAAGAAATAAAAGCCATGTATTTAAGAACCAAGGGACCAAACAGAGAATGAACAGAAGGCGGGGCCATTGCGTCTCCCACTGGTCTGCTTACTGGCGTAAATGAAGATTTGTAAGAATCAAATCCTGTGCATGAAACACGCTTGATATTCAGTCAGGGACTAATATCGATATGAATGAGGTCCGGGACAAAGCGAGTGTGGTACATTAGGTGTTTCAGTTGGAGCTGGAACCGGTGAGAATGTTGAAAAAGTCGCAGGCTTGCTGATGAGAGTTATATCATAGAATATTGAGGGGGGTGCATGACTGTTGGAAAGAGTGTTAAACTCTATTAACGCAAAATTCTTTTTGCGGATTTATATTATGAGGTTTGAACTATACTAATGTTGTAGAATTACATAATCAACATCTGAACATACTTACGTTAAACATTAATTGAGCCACTGAGTAATAGATAAGCTGTACACTAGGTACGGGGCGAAGGGTGTGGTCGATGTAAGACGGGAGTGGTGTTCTAACCAAATTATTTAGTTATTTTAATTCATTTACACAAGTACTTCCCGGGTATTGATTTTGGTTTGATTGTTCAGATAACATCATTGAAATTAAACAGGAGGTCAAGGTATACTAACATTAGAATCTGTTTTCATTATGGAGAACAATGAAAGGCCCGCAGAGTGGATTGCAGGCTGAGGTTTTTATGTTAAAGGGACAGTGCACATTTATCACAGTTGTGTGTGTCTGTCTAATGGCTGGGTATTTAAGAAGTATTTTGGGGAGACAATTTGGAGAAACACGAATAAGACATGAAACATCGAGACAAATTATTTGAGTTTGAGGGGATTATCATAATTTTTAGGTTTTGTTTTTGTAGTAAATGTTTGGGTTAAGGGGATTTCCATGTTCCCAGAGACATGATATTTTAAAGAGGCACGCTCACATATGGAACCTTTATGAGTTTTTTATTTTATGAGTTTTAATTACACAAGTAATTTTTATTTTATTTTAAGGATAAAGGGTTCTTTAATATGTCTAATATGGTATGGAACACGAATGTGGGGGGATGGTGTAACCCGTGACCGGATTTCATGGCTCTCTCGGGTGGTCTGATCAGCCACAAGGGGGTGCCATTTGAATAATACATTTGTGGTCATGGGTAATACTGTTTAAAAAAAAAAAAAAAAAAAAAAAAAATTAATTTGTTTTTTAAGGTAACTTAATTATAGTGGAGTTTACTTAACCTATATAAAGACTTTAGTAATTGCCACCATAGACATGTTTTTCAAAAAAAAAAAATCCATGAGTTTAGATAAAGCCAAACAGTGGGACATTTAGTTAAAATGTGGAAACATGGGAAAAGGCAGACAGATGAGCCCTCCCCCGCACTGCAGAGACCTTGATGGTTGGAGAGCAGAGAGGAGAAGTTTTAGAAGGGAGCCAGGACGAGCAAAGATAACGGAGTGTGTAGATAACAGTCACTGAGTGGAGACAAAAGGGAGAATTGGACATGTGGGAAATTTAAAGGGGCGCTCCTACATGATAATGTCAGAACAGAAGGATAATATACTAATCTTACCTAAGTCATTATTTAGAGTAGGTAAGGTTGTTACCTGGGCATAGCCAGGTATCAAAAGGGGGATAGGTAAATTGTGGTCTAGGATAGGATGGGGCCTATTGGATAAGAAACTAATATTTTTAAAAATGTAGTTAACAAATGGGCATAGAAGTTAAAGATAGAATCAGATAAAACATGAGAAACTGTTTGTTAACCAAGCCTGTATGTCAAGCATTTTATGCATTATAGGTGAACTGCAGGTGAAGTCACTCAATCCAGTCCCAGAGGCTTGTTGGGGGGACCATACCAAGGTCTCCTGGTGACAGCTAGCTGAAAGAGCTACCCGGATTCATATCGCACGGTGGGAGGGTAAGACACACTGACACTATCGAACAATAAACAGTGTTCGAGAGGAGAACTGGAATTAACAGAATTCCGGGGGCCATCTCTCGAATGAAGAAAATCCTCCCTGTCCTGTCACCCCTGTTTTTGTTCATAGAAGTGAAGATGTGTCTGGCTCTTGCTAAGTGATGTGTTCTCGGGGAAAGGGTGGGGCTTCACATGGAAGCTGTTTGTCTGAGCTGTCTTATCGTGGGTGACATCCCAAATAACACAGCTCCGGATGAATCAGTACCCGAAGCCTCAGCTGGTTTGACCACCCTGGCTCACGGGTTGACAAAAAACACTGGGGTGGATACTTCTCTGATTAATGGGGTTTGATAGTATGTTTAGAAAATGGGGAAAATATTATGATCACTGTATTATGGGCTACATTCACCTGTGACTGTTTTAGTTTTATGGGGCTGTTGTCTAACTCCCTGTGTATGAGGCCTTATTTCCAGGACTCTGGAGAAAACGATGGAAATCGATGGTGATGTACCAGCGGATTCCAGGTTCTGACCCGTGGAATGCTGAATGTATGTCTACAGAACAAGTGGACGAAAATTATAAATGAAATTATATTAAATTGGGAGGGTGTCCGTATGGGGATTACAGGATAACCGACTTGGGACAGTTCTGGGATTGGAAGAGAGGGTATCCTTAAAGCAGAGGGGATCCCACAAAGGTGGATAGGTTTTCCATGATATGGGAAAACCTGGGAGCACTGTTGAACTTTGTAAAGGTGATGAAATCCTACTAACCATCAAAACTATTAAGCTCTCTGATGCAGGCACTTACACCCTCGGACTACAAAGGACCGGGACAGACACGATGGGTGTGTTTCCTATTAAGGTGCTGCCAAAACCAGAGGTCCCAGATGAACCAGGGCCAGACACATTCCTCTACCACCCCTGGACCGAACCTGCCACCACTGTGTTAAAAATCCCATTCAGGTAATTAATGTTAGACTATTCAGCTATTGATCAATTAGGCACTGAGACTGGTGTTATTGGTAGGGACAATTTGTGGCTTTCTTATGAGGTACAGTTAAGACCCTGAAAAGAAAGGACTACATGAGTTACATGAAACATTGGTCATGATAGACCTGTTCTGGCTACACACCCATTTGCTATAGGAGAAGGAGAGGGGTGGTTGTGTATTCTGAGAGGTTTTTACCTGGTTGAGGCCAATTCAACTCTCTGTTCCTCTTTGAGCCTTGTGTTTCCTACAGTACCTCCTCATCGGGCCCCTTGGGGTGTTGAGGCATATGGGGGCAATTACAGTTGCATCACGGGTACAGGTAATGGCATTGATTATGGGAGATTGCCTGAAGCTGATTGCAGTAGTAACATAACCATTAATTCCACTTGGCCAGTTACAGGCCTAAACCAAACTAGTGGTCTGGCTGATGTGTGGTGGATCTGTGGACCCAAAAGAGTGCTGAGACTCATTCTTAGAGGAGACTGGCAAGGTACGTGTGCTCTGACCAGTTTGATAATTCCACTGACCATTGTTGATGTTACTGCTGAACAGTTGTTGGGTTCTGTATCCAGGGGACCTGAAAACATTCCATCCCATGGGAGACATAGAAGTAGTGCTCCATGGACAGAGGATGTAGTTGACATACACACTAACCTGTTGGGAGTGCCGGTGGGGGTTCCTCATGAGCTTCAGGCCTTGGGCAGGAATGATGGATTATAGGTCCAGCCATAGTGGATGCAAGACAGACTGCATGGATTCATTACATCTACTATGATCAACAGCGTTTTGTTAATTACCCCCGTGATGCACTCACTGGTATGTCTGAACAGTTTGAGGCCACATCTAGGGTTGCCAGACAGAATAGACCTGCTTTGGATATGCTTCTTGCCAGTCAGGGGGGCGTATGCAAGATGTTCGGTGAACAATGTTGCACGTATATTCCTAATAACACCAGTCCAGATGGTAGTATATCTAAGGCCCTTAGTGGGCTTGATGCACTATCTGCTGAGATGAGGACCATGGCGGGGGTGGAGGAGTCTGGCCTGTTCTCTTGAGTGGGAGCCTGGTTTTGGTAAGTACACTAGAATGGTGGTTACTGGATTTCTGACCCTTATTTTTGTTATTTGACGTGTTGTGCTGCTTGCATCATACCGTGTTTCAAGAAGTCTGTTACAGATGTGGTGAAGGCTTCAGGCATGATGATGCCTTTGCTTGATGCTCCAGTTGGAGATGCTGATACTGAAGCATGCTTTCAGGGGAGGATGAGACTGACTGAGGATGACCCATGGTATGCTGTGGGTGAGGTAGTAGAATAAATCTTACACCACCACAGTTCCTTGTTATACATCTTTATGATGGGTTTTCTTTCCAGTATGTTTGTTCTCCCTGTTAAGGTTTTGAGTCCCTGGGTGGCATGAAGCCCAACTGGTGCAGGATAGGAGTAGCTGAGAGGACCAGATGGTTTATAATAATGCTTTGCTTTGTTTTACTCTGTTTTCCATGACCAAAGTTTTATCTGGTATCTTACATGTCAATAAACAAAGTGTTATCCTTTTTTTTTTGTTCTGTTTTTGAATGAGCTGTTCTCTTTTGACATGAAGGTATTATAAACTCTGTGACTGTTATATGATTCATTGCTGAATTTTTGTTCACACCCTTGGGGGTGTGAAAAAGAGGGATTATTGGTTCCTGTGTTTTACATTATAGCCATTACCATATATATGATTGAATATTATCTGCTGTTGGCTTGTGTTGATGTATGCAAGTGTTATGCAACATAGCTGACTTGAAACATTGTTAAAAGTGTCAGGGCCAGGGGACTTTCTCATGCTGGAAAAATACAGAAGGGAGGGCACATTCAGAGCGTGGGGTTGCGAGAAAAAGCGTTTTTTTGTTAGATAACAGGAGCCAGGTGCGTGATAACGGTATGGAGCATGAGCGCCTGGCTGCAACTTCTCTTATGACATTCCAGAATCGCATTGCAGTAGATATGCTACTGGAGGAGAAAGGTGGAGCTTGTACTATGTTTGGTGAACAGTGTTGCACTTTCATCCCTAGTAACACAGCCTCCGATGGTAGCTTGACCATGGCCCTAGAAGGTTTGAGGACGCTTAATGGTAAAATGAAATCTCATTCTGGGATGGATACCTCGATGTGGGACTCGTGGATGAGTGCGTTTGGTAAATATAAAACCCTGGTGTCCTCCATTTTGGTATCCATTTCGGTGTTCGCTGCCATTTTAGTTCTCTGTGGATGCTGTTGCATTCCATGCATCCGTTCCCTTGCCACTAGGGTTATCTCTAGAGCCATTGACCCTTCCTCCCCTTCCCAGATGTTTCCTCTGCTGGATAAAGACCTACTTGAATTCGAGGCCTATTAGATTTACATTATATCTGCTGTTGCCTTATGGGTATGTATGTGTTATGCAAGTGGATCATTCCGCCTGACTTGCCTAGTTTAAGTCACATCTCTTTGGAGATGTGAAGAGAGGGAATCACAACTTTTTCCTGCGGGAAAAAGTTGGCTTATGTAGACAAGCATTTTACTTTTATTTTGAGCTTGTTCTCCGCTCTGTTAAATGAGGGTTGTAAGTTCCTAGGTGGCTGGTAGCCAACTTAGTACATAGTGGGATTGAATGGAGAACATGATGTAATACATATATATCTATTTCTGTTTAAAACCGTGCCTTATTTCATAGTCCCCTTGGGAGAAGTTTCTCTTTGTGTCTGGATCCAGTTAGGTTGTGTCACGTCTCTGGTGAGACGTGAAGAGAGGGTTTTGTAGAGAAATGCTATTTCTTATGTAGGTGACCAAACTATTGTTAAGGGGGGGGCTACAACTCAGAGTTGAGCCTGTGGGGTCCCCTACAGGATAGCTCCCGCATTACACTAATGGCCAAAACCAGCGCACACACACATGATCTCCGTTGTAGCTGAACGTTGAATGCCCGAAGAGGATTCTACGATGACGGACAGACTACTGAGCCAATGGCGGAAGACTACAGACTACACCCCAGCTGAACCAATCCAAAGATCCGATCTTCCAGAATCAACCTACTTTCTTTTCTATATAATAGTGGTGTACTGATTGTAACGGTCTCTTCTTCGTCTGCGCTTCCGTACGAACCAGCGGGAGAGCCGTAATTACGCTGTTCTAGATATCTTCACTCTGAATAAACTGTAGCTTGTCATACAATTTACCACCTTGTCTGAATCGATCCTTGACCGACTCGTCCGTCTACATATCCAAATTCTAACAGCTCTCAGATTTTCCATCGCAAATCTAACACAAACAACAGTATCTGTAGTGAAGAGCCTATTTGAACTGTTTGTCAAGGCAGATATATTCTGAGCACTTGAATCAAAGGACAAGTCCATGCATTAAGCACATTATCCATATCAAGTCACCAAGGATATGTAAAAATAGAAATGGTGTGTCATAGCGCTGTGAGCAGGGTTTGAAACTGCGCGGGGAGACCCCATTGGATTTCAAGTCCAACGCCTTAAACACTCGGCCATCGCAGCTTGCTATGTTAACTACCAGGCCTTAACCAGTCATTTATCTCATTCTGTCAGTTTTACTTCTGTAAAGACGAGACTGTCTACTGAAGAGCCTATTTGAACTGTTTTTCAAGGCATACATATTCTGAGCACTTGAATCAAAGGACAAGTCTATGCATTAAGCAATTCATCAATATCAAGTCACCAATGCTATTTTACAAATAAAGACTGGTTTGTCAATGCGATGCGAGCAGTTTTAAAAACTGTATGGGGAGACAACACTGGAGTTCATTTGCAAAGCTTAAACCACTTGGCCATCGCAGCAGTATGAATCTAAGCAAAGTGATGAGGAGAAAGAACAAGTGGGCTATTCGCTTCAAGCAATGTTAAAACATGGGTGGGGAGACCCCATTGAAATTCTGGTCCAACGTCTAAAGAATCGGCCATTGCAGCTGTTGGAATGCAAGTAAAGGGATTAGGATTTGGAAACAGACATCATTGGTGTAAAATGGTAAACATCATGGCCCGACATATTGATCTTTTTACCCCAAATCACTTATTAACCACTCG
This sequence comes from Oncorhynchus kisutch, assembly GCF_002021735.2. Classification (NCBI taxonomy): domain Eukaryota; kingdom Metazoa; phylum Chordata; class Actinopteri; order Salmoniformes; family Salmonidae; genus Oncorhynchus; species Oncorhynchus kisutch. The sequence continues at coordinate 37,782,506 of NC_034200.2, read as the reverse complement.
GCCATCACAACTTTCTCAATTAGCTCACACAAAGACAAAAGTATTCTGAGCACTTGAATCACTGGACAAGTCCATGTCTTAAAGAGATTATCCATATCAAGTCACCAAGGATATGTTCAAAATACTGGTATGTCATAGCACTGCGAGCAGATTTCAACCCTGCGCAAGAAGACAACATTGGATTTCAAGTTCAAAGCCTTAACCACTATGCCATCTAAACTTACTCTGTTACCTTGCAGTCCTTAACAGCTCGACTATCTCACAACCAGAAGGATCTGTTCTGAAGAGCCTGTTTGAACTCTTTGTCTTAGAAGATATATTCTGAGCACCTGAATCAAAGGACAAGTCCACAGATTAAGGACATTATCCATATCAACTCCCCAATGACATGTCGCAAATAAAGACTGGTTTGTCAAAGCGCTGTGAGCAGGGTTCGAACTTGTGCGGGGAGACCCCATTGGATTTCAAATCCAACGCCTTAACCTCTCGGCCATCACAGCTTCTCCTTTTACCTAAGATGCCTTAACCAGTCCGCTATCTCGTTCTGTCCATTTTACCTCTAAAATGACCATAATATCGCTATTGAAGAGCCTACTTTAAATGTTTGTCATGGAAGATAAATTCTGAGCACTTGAATCAAAGGACATGTCCACGCATTATCCATATCAAGTCCCCAATGATCAGTAACAAATAAAGACTGGATTGTCAAAGCGCTGCGCGCAGGGTTCAAAACTGCACTGGGCGAACCCAATGGATTTCGAGGTCAACGATTTAACCACTCTGCAATCACAGCTTGCTGAGTTAGCTCACACAAGGACAAAAGTTTCCAAATGCCTAGTTGAAATATTTTTCAAGTAAAATAAGCCATTTTGTGAGCACTTCAATCGTTAGACGAGCCCATAAAGTAAGGACAATTTAAATTCAGAGGAGACAGATCCAATTACTAAAGGTCTACTTTATCATCACCCTGTAAAAACTGTAAAGGGAGAACATATTGGATTTGGATTCCAATGCTTAAACCACTTGGCCATCGCAGCAGTAGGAATCTAAGGAAAGTGATGAGGAGAAAGCAGAAGTGGGCTATACGCTTCGAGCAAGGTAAGAACATGGGTGGGGAGACCCCATTGAAATTCAGGTCCAACGTCTAAAGAACTCGGCCATTGCAGCTGTTGGAATGCAAGTAAAGGGATTGGGATTTGGAAACAGACATCATTGGTGCAAAATGGTCAACTTGATGGCACGACATATTGATTTTATTGCGCCAAGTAACCTCGGTCCTTTCCAAAGCTGTGAAGGTTGGAAGTTTACTGTGCAAGTTAAACAACTATGTGCAGAGAAAGTACAGGTGGACTATTCACTGAGAATAAGATTTTAAAAAGAGCAGGGAGACGCAATTGGGTTTCAAGTCTGAGGACTTAACCACTTGGCTCTCAGATTTTCCATCGCAAATCTAACACAAACAACAGTATCTGTAGTGAAGAGCCTATTTGAACTGTTTGTCAAGGCAGATATATTCTGAGCACTTGAATCAAAGGACAAGTCCATGCATTAAGCACATTATCCATATCAAGTCACCAAGGATATGTAAAAATAGAAATGGTGTGTCATAGCGCTGTGAGCAGGGTTTGAAACTGCGCGGGGAGACCCCATTGGATTTCAAGTCCAACGCCTTAAACACTCGGCCATCGCAGCTTGCCATGTTAACTACCAGGCCTTAACCAGTCATTTATCTCATTCTGTCAGTTTTACTTCTGTAAAGACGAGACTGTCTCCTGAAGAGCCTATTTGAACTGTTTTTCAAGGCATACATATTCTGAGCACTTGAATCAAAGGACAAGTCTATGCATTAAGCAATTCATCAATATCAAGTCACCAATGCTATTTTACAAATAAAGACTGGTTTGTCAATGCGATGCGAGCAGTTTTAAAAACTGTATGGGGAGACAACACTGGAGTTCATTTGCAAAGCTTAAACCACTTGGCCATCGCAGCAGTATGAATCTAAGCAAAGTGATGAGGAGAAAGAACAAGTGGGCTATTCGCTTCAAGCAATGTTAAAACATGGGTGGGGAGACCCCATTGAAATTCTGGTCCAACGTCTAAAGAATCGGCCATTGCAGCTGTTGGAATGCAAGTAAAGGGATTAGGATTTGGAAACAGACATCATTGGTGTAAAACATGATGGCCCGACATATTGATCTTTTTACGCCAAATCACTTATTAACCACTCGGCCATCACAACTTTCTCAATTAGCTCACACAAAGACAAAAGTATTCTGAGCACTTGAATCACTGGACAAGTCCATGTCTTAAAGAGATTATCCATATCAAGTCACCAAGGATATGTTCAAAATACTGGTATGTCATAGCACTGCGAGCAGATTTCAACCCTGCGCAAGAAGACAACATTGGATTTCAAGTTCAAAGCCTTAACCACTCTGCCATCTAAACTTACTCTGTTACCTTGCAGTCCTTAACAGCTCGACTATCTCACAACCAGAAGGATCTGTTCTGAAGAGCCTGTTTGAACTCTTTGTCTTAGAAGATATATTCTGAGCACCTGAATCAAAGGACAAGTCCACAGATTAAGGACATTATCCATATCAACTCCCCAATGACATGTCGCAAATAAAGACTGGTTTGTCAAAGCGCTGTGAGCAGGGTTCGAACTTGCGCGGGGAGACCCCATTGGATTTCAAATCCAATGCCTTAACCTCTCGGCCATCACAGCTTCTCCTTTTACCTAAGATGCCTTAACCAGTCCGCTATCTCGTTCTGTCCATTTTACCTCTAAAATGACCATAATATCGCTATTGAAGAGCCTACTTTAAATGTTTGTCATGGAAGATAAATTCTGAGCACTTGAATCAAAGGACATGTCCACGCATTATCCATATCAAGTCCCCAATGATCAGTAACAAATAAAGACTGGATTGTCAAAGCGCTGCGCGCAGGGTTCAAAACTGCACTGGGCGAACCCAATGGATTTCGAGGTCAACGATTTAACCACTCTGCAATCACAGCTTGCTGAGTTAGCTCACACAAGGACAAAAGTTTCCAAATGCCTAGTTGAAATATTTTTCAAGTAAAATAAGCCATTTTGTGAGCACTTCAATCGTTAGACGAGCCCATAAAGTAAGGACAATTTAAATTCAGAGGAGACAGATCCAATTACTAAAGGTCTACTTTATCATCACCCTGTAAAAACTGTAAAGGGAGAACATATTGGATTTGGATTCCAATGCTTAAACCACTTGGCCATCGCAGCAGTAGGAATCTAAGGAAAGTGATGAGGAGAAAGCAGAAGTGGGCTATACGCTTCGAGCAAGGTAAGAACATGGGTGGGGAGACCCCATTGAAATTCAGGTCCAACGTCTAAAGAACTCGGCCATTGCAGCTGTTGGAATGCAAGTAAAGGGATTGGGATTTGGAAACAGACATCATTGGTGCAAAATGGTCAACTTGATGGCACGACATATTGATTTTATTGCGCCAAGTAACCTCGGTCCTTTCCAAAGCTGTGAAGGTTGGAAGTTTACTGTGCAAGTCAAACAACTATGTGCAGAGAAAGTACAGGTGGACTATTCACTGAGAATAAGATTTTAAAAAGAGCAGGGAGACGCAATTGGGTTTCAAGTCTGAGGACTTAACCACTTGGCTCTCAGATTTTCCATCGCAAATCTAACACAAACAACAGTATCTGTAGTGAAGAGCCTATTTGAACTGTTTGTCAAGGCAGATATATTCTGAGCACTTGAATCAAAGGACAAGTCCATGCATTAAGCACATTATCCATATCAAGTCACCAAGGATATGTAAAAATAGAAATGGTGTGTCATAGCGCTGTGAGCAGGGTTCGAACCTGCGCGGGGAGACCCCATTGGATTTCAAGTCCAACGCCTTAACCACTCGGCCATCGCAGCTTGCTATGTTAACTACCAGGCCTTAACCAGTCATTTATCTCATTCTGTCAGTTTTACTTCTGTAAAGACGAGACTGTCTACTGAAGAGCCTATTTGAACTGTTTTTCAAGGAATACATATTCTGAGCACTTGAATCAAAGGACAAGTCTATGCATTAAGCAATTCATCAATATCAAGTCACCAATGCTATTTTACAAATAAAGACTGGTTTGTCAATGCGATGCGAGCAGTTTTAAAAACTGTATGGGGAGACAACACTGGAGTTCATTTGCAAAGCTTAAACCACTTGGCCATCGCAGCAGTATGAATCTAAGCAAAGTGATGAGGAGAAAGAACAAGTGGGCTATTCGCTTCAAGCAATGTTAAAACATGGGTGGGGAGACCCCATTGAAATTCTGGTCCAACGTCTAAAGAATCGGCCATTGCAGCTGTTGGAATGCAAGTAAAGGGATTAGGATTTGGAAACAGACATCATTGGTGTAAAATGGTAAACATGATGGCCCAACATATTGATCTTTTTACGCCAAATCACTTATTAACCACTCGGCCATCACAACTTTCTCAATTAGCTCACACAAAGACAAAAGTATTCTGAGCACTTGAATCACTGGACAAGTCCATGTCTTAAAGAGATTATCCATATCAAGTCACCAAGGATATGTTCAAAATACTGGTATGTCATAGCACTGCGAGCAGATTTCAACCCTGCGCAAGAAGACAACATTGGATTTCAAGTCCAAAGCCTTAACCACTCTGCCATCTAAACTTACTCTGTTACCTTGCAGTCCTTAACAGCTCGACTATCTCACAACCAGAAGGATCTGTTCTGAAGAGCCTGTTTGAACTCTTTGTCTTAGAAGATATATTCTGAGCACCTGAATCAAATGACAAGTCCACAGATTAAGGACATTATCCATATCAACTCCCCAATGACATGTCGCAAATAAAGACTGGTTGTCAAAGCACTGTGAGCAGGGTTCGAACCTGCGCGGGGAGACCCCATTGGATTTCAAATCCAACGCCTTAACCTCTCGGCCATCACAGCTTCTCCTTTTACCTAAGATGCCTTAACCAGTCCGCTATCTCGTTCTTATCCATTTGACCTCTAAAATGACCATAATATCGCTATTGAAGAGCCTACTTTAAATGTTTGTCATGGAAGATAAATTCTGAGCACTTGAATCAAAGGACATGTCCACGCATTATCCATATCAAGTCCCCAATGATCAGTAACAAATAAAGACTGGATTGTCAAAGCGCTGCGAGCAGGGTTCAAAACTGCACTGGGCGAACCCAATGGATTTCGAGGTCAACGATTTAACCACTCTGCAATCACAGCTTGCTGAGTTAGCTCACACAAGGACAAAAGTTTCCAAATGCCTAGTTGAAATATTTTTCAAGTAAAATAAGCCATTTTGTGAGCAGTTCAATCGTTAGACGAGCCCATAAAGTAAGGACAATTTAAATTCAGAGGAGACAGATCCAATTACTAAAGGTCTACTTTATCATCACCCTGTAAAAACTGTAAAGGGAGAACATATTGGATTTGGATTCCAATGCTTAAACCACTTGGCCATCGCAGCAGTAGGAATCTAAGGAAAGTGATGAGGAGAAAGCAGAAGTGGGCTATACGCTTCGAGCAAGGTAAGAACATGGGTGGGGAGACCCCATTGAAATTCAGGTCCAACGTCTAAAGAACTCGGCCATTGCAGCTGTTGGAATGCAAGTAAAGGGATTGGGATTTGGAAACAGACATCATTGGTGCAAAATGGTCAACTTGATGGCACGACATATTGATTTTATTGCGACAAGTAACCTCGGTCCTTTCCAAAGCTGTGAAGGTTGGAAGTTTACTGTGCAAGTCAAACAACTATGTGCAGAGAAAGTACAGATGGACTATTCACTGAGAATAAGATTTTAAAAAGAGCAGGGAGACGCAATTGGGTTTCAAGTCTGAGGACTTAACCACTTGGCTCTCAGATTTTCCATCGCAAATCTAACACAAACAACAGTATCTGTAGTGAAGAGCCTATTTGAACTGTTTGTCAAGGCAGATATATTCTGAGCACTTGAATCAAAGGACAAGTCCATGCATTAAGCACATTATCCATATCAAGTCACCAAGGATATGTAAAAATAGAAATGGTGTGTCATAGCGCTGTGAGCAGGGTTCGAACCTGCGCGGGGAGACCCCATTGGATTTCAAGTCCAACGCCTTAACCACTCGGCCATCGCAGCTTGCTATGTTAACTACCAGGCCTTAACCAGTCATTTATCTCATTCTGTCAGTTTTACTTCTGTAAAGACGAGACTGTCTACTGAAGAGCCTATTTGAACTGTTTTTCAAGGAATACATATTCTGAGCACTTGAATCAAAGGACAAGTCTATGCATTAAGCAATTCATCAATATCAAGTCACCAATGCTATTTTACAAATAAAGACTGGTTTGTCAATGCGATGCGAGCAGTTTTAAAAACTGTATGGGGAGACAACACTGGAGTTCATTTGCAAAGCTTAAACCACTTGGCCATCGCAGCAGTATGAATCTAAGCAAAGTGATGAGGAGAAAGAACAAGTGGGCTATTCGCTTCAAGCAATGTTAAAACATGGGTGGGGAGACCCCATTGAAATTCTGGTCCAACGTCTAAAGAATCGGCCATTGCAGCTGTTGGAATGCAAGTAAAGGGATTAGGATTTGGAAACAGACATCATTGGTGTAAAATGGTAAACATGATGGCCCGACATATTGATCTTTTTACGCCAAATCACTTATTAACCACTCGGCCATCACAACTTTCTCAATTAGCTCACACAAAGACAAAAGTATTCTGAGCACTTGAATCACTGGACAAGTCCATGTCTTAAAGAGATTATCCATATCAAGTCACCAAGGATATGTTCAAAATACTGGTATGTCATAGCACTGCGAGCAGATTTCAACCCTGCGCAAGAAGACAACATTGGATTTCAAGTCCAAAGCCTTAACCACTCTGCCATCTAAACTTACTCTGTTACCTTGCAGTCCTTAACAGCTCGACTATCTCACAACCAGAAGGATCTGTTCTTCTGAAGAGCCTGTTTGAACTCTTTGTCTTAGAAGATATATTCTGAGCACCTGAATCAAAGGACAAGTCCACAGATTAAGGACATTATCCATATCAACTCCCCAATGACATGTCGCAAATAAAGACTGGTTTGTCAAAGCGCTGTGAGCAGGGTTCGAACCTGCGCGAGAAGACCCCAAAGGATTTCAAAACCAACGCCTTAACCTCTCGGCCATCACAGCTTCTCCTTTTACCTGAGATGCCTTAACCAGTCCGCTATCTCGTTCTGTTCATTTTACCTCTAAAATTACCATAATATCGCTATTGAAGAGCCTACTTTAAATGTTTGTCATGGAAGATAAATTCTGAGCACTTGAATCAAAGGACATGTCCACGCATTATCCATATCAAGTCCCCAATGATCAGTAACAAATAAAGACTGGATTGTCAAAGCGCTGCGCGCAGGGTTCAAAACTGCACTGGGCGAACCCAATGGATTTCGAGGTCAACGATTTAACCACTCTGCAATCACAGCTTGCTGAGTTAGCTCACACAAGGACAAAAGTTTCCAAATTCCTAGTTGAAATATTTTTCAAGTAAAATAAGCCATTTTGTGAGCACTTCAATTGTTAGACGAGCCCATAAAGTAAGGACAATTTAAATTCAGAGGAGACAGATCCAATTACTAAAGGTCTACTTTATCATCACCCTGTAAAAACTGTAAAGGGAGAACATATTGGATTTGGATTCCAATGCTTAAACCACTTGGCCATCGCAGCAGTAGGAATCTAAGGAAAGTGATGAGGAGAAAGCAGAAGTGGGCTATACGCTTCGAGCAAGGTAAGAACATGGGTGGGGAGACCCCATTGAAATTCAGGTCCAACGTCTAAAGAACTCGGCCATTGCAGCTGTTGGAATGCAAGTAAAGGGATTGGGATTTGGAAACAGACATCATTGGTGCAAAATGGTCAACTTGATGGCACGACATATTGATTTTATTGCGCCAAGTAACCTCGGTCCTTTCCAAAGCTGTGAAGGTTGGAAGTTTACTGTGCAAGTTAAACAACTATGTGCAGAGAAAGTACAGGTGGACTATTCACTGAGAATAAGATTTTAAAAAGAGCAGGGAGACGCAATTGGGTTTCAAGTCTGAGGACTTAACCACTTGGCTCTCAGATTTTCCATCGCAAATCTAACACAAACAACAGTATCTGTACTGAAGAGCCTATTTGAACTGTTTTTCAAGGAATACATATTCTGAGCACTTGAATCAAAGGACAAGTCTATGCATTAAGCAATTCATCAATATCAAGTCACCAATGCTATTTTACAAATAAAGACTGGTTTGTCAATGCGATGCGAGCAGTTTTAAAAACTGTATGGGGAGACAACAATGGAGTTCATTTGCAAAGCTTAAACCACTTGGCCATCGCAGCAGTATGAATCTAAGCAAAGTGATGAGGAGAAAGAACAAGTGGGCTATTCGCTTCAAGCAATGTTAAAACATGGGTGGGGAGACCCCATTGAAATTCTGGTCCAACGTCTAAAGAATCGGCCATTGCAGCTGTTGGAATGCAAGTAAAGGGATTAGGATTTGGAAACAGACATCATTGGTGTAAAATGGTAAACATGATGGCCCGACATATTGATCTTTTTACGCCAAATCACTTATTAACCACTCGGCCATCACAACTTTCTCAATTAGCTCACACAAAGACAAAAGTATTCTGAGCACTTGAATCACTGGACAAGTCCATGTCTTAAAGAGATTATCCATATCAAGTCACCAAGGATATGTTCAAAATACTGGTATGTCATAGCACTGCGAGCAGATTTCAACCCTGCGCAAGAAGACAACATTGGATTTCAAGTCCAAAGCCTTAACCACTCTGCCATCTAAACTTACTCTGTTACCTTGCAGTCCTTAACAGCTCGACTATCTCACAACCAGAAGGATCTGTTCTGAAGAGCCTGTTTGAACTCTTTGTCTTAGAAGATATATTCTGAGCTCCTGAATCAAAGGACAAGTCCACAGATTAAGGACATTATCCATATCAACTCCCCAATGACATGTCGCAAATAAAGACTGGTTTGTCAAAGCGCTGTGAGCAGGGTTCGAACCTGCGCGAGAAGACCCCAAAGGATTTCAAAACCAACGCCTTAACCTCTCGGCCATCACAGCTTCTCCTTTTACCTGAGATGCCTTAACCAGTCCGCTATCTCGTTCTGTTCATTTTACCTCTAAAATTACCATAATATCGCTATTGAAGAGCCTACTTTAAATGTTTGTCATGGAAGATAAATTCTGAGCACTTGAATCAAAGGACATGTCCACGCATTATCCATATCAAGTCCCCAATGATCAGTAACAAATAAAGACTGGATTGTCAAAGCGCTGCGCGCAGGGTTCAAAACTGCACTGGGCGAACCCAATGGCTTTCGAGGTCAACGATTTAACCACTCTGCAATCACAGCTTGCTGAGTTAGCTCACACAAGGACAAAAGTTTCCAAATTCCTAGTTGAAATATTTTTCAAGTAAAATAAGCCATTTTGTGAGCACTTCAATTGTTAGACGAGCCCATAAAGTAAGGACAATTTAAATTCAGAGGAGACAGATCCAATTACTAAAGGTCTACTTTATCATCACCCTGTAAAAACTGTAAAGGGAGAACATATTGGATTTGGATTCCAATGCTTAAACCACTTGGCCATCGCAGCAGTAGGAATCTAAGGAAAGTGATGAGGAGAAAGCAGAAGTGGGCTATACGCTTCGAGCAAGGTAAGAACATGGGTGGGGAGACCCCATTGAAATTCAGGTCCAACGTCTAAAGAACTCGGCCATTGCAGCTGTTGGAATGCAAGTAAAGGGATTGGGATTTGGAAACAGACATCATTGGTGCAAAATGGTCAACTTGATGGCACGACATATTGATTTTATTGCGCCAAGTAACCTCGGTCCTTTCCAAAGCTGTGAAGGTTGGAAGTTTACTGTGCAAGTTAAACAACTATGTGCAGAGAAAGTACAGGTGGACTATTCACTGAGAATAAGATTTTAAAAAGAGCAGGGAGACGCAATTGGGTTTCAAGTCTGAGGACTTAACCACTTGGCTCTCAGATTTTCCATCGCAAATCTAACACAAACAACAGTATCTGTAGTGAAGAGCCTATTTGAACTGTTTGTCAAGGCAGATATATTCTGAGCACTTGAATCAAAGGACAAGTCCATGCATTAAGCACATTATCCATATCAAGTCACCAAGGATATGTAAAAATAGAAATAGTGTGTCATAGCGCTGTGAGCAGGGTTCGAACCTGCGCGGGGAGACCCCATTGGATTTCAAGTCCAACGCCTTAACCACTCGGCCATCGCAGCTTTCTATGTTAACTACCAGGCCTTAACCAGTCATTTATCTCATTCTGTCAGTTTTACTTCTGTAAAGACGAGACTGTCTACTGAAGAGCCTATTTGAACTGTTTTTCAAGGAATACATATTCTGAGCACTTGAATCAAAGGACAAGTCTATGCATTAAGCAATTCATCAATATCAAGTCACCAATGCTATTTTACAAATAAAGACTGGTTTGTCAATGCGATGCGAGCAGTTTTAAAAACTGTATGGGGAGACAACACTGGAGTTCATTTGCAAAGCTTAAACCACTTGGCCATCGCAGCAGTATGAATCTAAGCAAAGTGATGAGGAGAAAGAACAAGTGGGCTATTCGCTTCAAGCAATGTTAAAACATGGGTGGGGAGACCCCATTGAAATTCTGGTCCAACGTCTAAAGAATCGGCCATTGCAGCTGTTGGAATGCAAGTAAAGGGATTAGGATTTGGAAACAGACATAATTGGTGTAAAATGGTAAACATGATGGCCCGACATATTGATCTTTTTACGCCAAATCACTTATTAACCACTCGGCCATCACAACTTTCTCAATTAGCTCACACAAAGACAAAAGTATTCTGAGCACTTGAATCACTGGACAAGTCCATGTCTTAAAGAGATTATCCATATCAAGTCACCAAGGATATGTTCAAAATACTGGTATGTCATAGCACTGCGAGCAGATTTCAACCCTGCGCAAGAAGACAACATTGGATTTCAAGTCCAAAGCCTTAACCACTCTGCCATCTAAACTTACTCTGTTACCTTGCAGTCCTTAACAGCTCGACTATCTCACAACCAGAAGGATCTGTTCTTCTGAAGAGCCTGTTTGAACTCTTTGTCTTAGAAGATATATTCTGAGCACCTGAATCAAAGGACAAGTCCACAGATTAAGGACATTATCCATATCAACTCCCCAATGACATGTCGCAAATAAAGACTGGTTTGTCAAAGCGCTGTGAGCAGGGTTCGAACCTGCGCGAGAAGACCCCAAAGGATTTCAAAACCAACGCCTTAACCTCTCGGCCATCACAGCTTCTCCTTTTACCTGAGATGCCTTAACCAGTCCGCTATCTCGTTCTGTTCATTTTACCTCTAAAATTACCATAATATCGCTATTGAAGAGCCTACTTTAAATGTTTGTCATGGAAGATAAATTCTGAGCACTTGAATCAAAGGACATGTCCACGCATTATCCATATCAAGTCCCCAATGATCAGTAACAAATAAAGACTGGATTGTCAAAGCGCTGCGTGCAGGGTTCAAAACTGCACTGGGCGAACCCAATGGATTTCGAGGTCAACGATTTAACCACTCTGCAATCACAGCTTGCTGAGTTAGCTCACACAAGGACAAAAGTTTCCAAATTCCTAGTTGAAATATTTTTCAAGTAAAATAAGCCATTTTGTGAGCACTTCAATTGTTAGACGAGCCCATAAAGTAAGGACAATTTAAATTCAGAGGAGACAGATCCAATTACTAAAGGTCTACTTTATCATCACCCTGTAAAAACTGTAAAGGGAGAACATATTGGATTTGGATTCCAATGCTTAAACCACTTGGCCATCGCAGCAGTAGGAATCTAAGGAAAGTGATGAGGAGAAAGCAGAAGTGGGCTATACGCTTCGAGCAAGGTAAGAACATGGGTGGGGAGACCCCATTGAAATTCAGGTCCAACGTCTAAAGAACTCGGCCATTGCAGCTGTTGGAATGCAAGTAAAGGGATTGGGATTTGGAAACAGACATCATTGGTGCAAAATGGTCAACTTGATGGCACGACATATTGACTTTATTGCGCCAAGTAACCTCGGTCCTTTCCAAAGCTGTGAAGGTTGGAAGTTTACTGTGCAAGTCAAACAACTATGTGCAGAGAAAGTACAGGTGGACTATTCACTGAGAATAATATTTTAAAAAGAGCAGGGAGACGCAATTGGGTTTCAAGTCTGAGGACTTAACCACTTGGCTCTCAGATTTTCCATCGCAAATCTAACACAAACAACAGTATCTGTAGTGAAGTGCCTATTTGAACTGTTTGTCAAGGCAGATATATTCTGAGCACTTGAATCAAAGGACAAGTCCATGCATTAAGCACATTATCCATATCAAGTCACCAAGGATATGTAAAAATAGAAATGGTGTGTCATAGCGCTGTGAGCAGGGTTCGAACCTGCGCGGGGAGACCCCATTGGATTTCAAGTCCAACGCCTTAACCACTCGGCCATCGCAGCTTGCTATGTTAACTACCAGGCCTTAACCAGTCATTTATCTCATTCTGTCAGTTTTACTTCTGTAAAGACGAGACTGTCTACTGAAGAGCCTATTTGAACTGTTTTTCAAGGAATACATATTCTGAGCACTTGAATCAAAGGACAAGTCTATGCATTAAGCACTTCATCAATATCAAGTCACCAATGCTATTTTACAAATAAAGACTGGTTTGTCAATGCGATGCGAGCAGTTTTAAAAACTGTATGGGGAGACAACACTGGAGTTTATTTGCAAAGCTTAAACCACTTGGCCATCGCAGCAGTATGAATCTAAGCAAAGTGATGAGGAGAAAGAACAAGTGGGCTATTCGCTTCAAGCAATGTTAAAACATGGGTGGGGAGACCCCATTGAAATTCTGGTCCAACGTCTAAAGAATCGGCCATTGCAGCTGTTGGAATGCAAGTAAAGGGATTAGGATTTGGAAACAGACATCATTGGTGTAAAATGGTAAACATGATGGCCCGACATATTGATCTTATTACGCCAAATCACTAATTAACCACTCGGCCATCACAACTTTCTCAATTAGCTCACACAAAGACAAAAGTATTCTGAGCACTTGAATCACTGGACAAGTCCATGTCTTAAAGAGATTATCCATATCAAGTCACCAAGGATATGTTCAAAATACTGGTATGTCATAGCACTGCGAGCAGATTTCAACCCTGCGCAAGAAGACAACATTGGATTTCAAGTCCAAAGCCTTAACCACTCTGCCATCTAAACTTACTCTGTTACCTTGCAGTCCTTAACAGCTCGACTATCTCACAACCAGAAGGATCTGTTCTTCTGAAGAGCCTGTTTGAACTCTTTGTCTTAGAAGATATATTCTGAGCACCTGAATCAAAGGACAAGTCCACAGATTAAGGACATTATCCATATCAACTCCCCAATGACATGTTGCAAATAAAGACTGGTTTGTCAAAGCGCTGTGAGCAGGATTCGAACCTGCGCGGGGAGAACCCATTGGATTTCGAATCCAACGACTTAACCTCTCGGCCATCACAGCTTCTCCTTTTACCTAAGATGCCTTAACCAGTCCGCTATCTCGTTCTGTCCATTTTACCTCTAAAATGACCATAATATCGCTATTGAAGAGCCTACTTTAAATGTTTGTCATGGAAGATAAATTCTGAGCACTTGAATCAAAGGACATGTCCACGCATTATCCATATCAAGTCCCCAATGATCAGTAACAAATAAAGACTGGATTGTCAAAGCGCTGCGCGCAGGGTTCAAAACTGCACTGGGCGAACCCAATGGATTTCGAGGTCAACGATTGAACCACTCTGCAATCACAGCTTGCTGAGTTAGCTCACACAAGGACAAAAGTTTCCAAATGCCTAGTTGAAATATTTTTCAAGTAAAATAAGCCATTTTGTGAGCACTTCAATCGTTAGACGAGCCCATAAAGTAAGGACAATTTAAATTCAGAGGAGACAGATCCAATTACTAAAGGTCTACTTTATCATCACCCTGTAAAAACTGTAAAGGGAGAACATATTGGATTTGGATTCCAATGCTTAAACCACTTGGCCATCGCAGCAGTAGGAATCTAAGGAAAGTGATGAGGAGAAAGCAGAAGTGGGCTATACGCTTCGAGCAAGGTAAGAACATGGGTGGGGAGACCCCATTGAAATTCAGGTCCAACGTCTAAAGAACTCGGCCATTGCAGCTGTTGGAATGCAAGTAAAGGGATTGGGATTTGGAAACAGACATCATTGGTGCAAAATGGTCAACTTGATGGCACGACATATTGATTTTATTGCGCCAAGTAACCTCGGTCCTTTCCAAAGCTGTGAAGGTTGGAAGTTTACTGTGCAAGTCAAACAACTATGTGCAGAGAAGGTACAGGTGGACTATTCACTGAGAATAATATTTTTAAAAGAGCAGGGAGACGCAATTGGGTTTCAAGTCTGAGGACTTAACCACTTGGCTCTCAGATTTTCCATCGCAAATCTAACACAAACAACAGTATCTGTACTGAAGAGCCTATTTGAACTGTTTGTCAAGGCAGATATATTCTGAGCACTTGAATCAAAGGACAAGTCCATGCATTAAGCACATTATCCATATCAAGTCACCAAGGATATGTAAAAATAGAAATGGTGTGTCATAGCGCTGTGAGCAGGGTTCGAACCTGCGCGGGGAGACCCCATTGGATTTCAAGTCCAACGCCTTAACCACTCGGCCATCGCAGCTTGCTATGTTAACTACCTAGGCCTTAACCAGTCATTTATCTCATTCTGTCAGTTTTACTTCTGTAAAGACGAGACTGTCTACTGAAGAGCCTATTTGAACTGTTTTTCAAGGAATACATATTCTGAGCACTTGAATCAAAGGACAAGTCTATGCATTAAGCACTTCATCAATATCAAGTCACCAATGCTATTTTACAAATAAAGACTGGTTTGTCAATGCGATGCGAGCAGTTTTAAAAACTGTATGGGGAGACAACACTGGAGTTTATTTGCAAAGCTTAAACCACTTGGCCATCGCAGCAGTATGAATCTAAGCAAAGTGATGAGGAGAAAGAACAAGTGGGCTATTCGCTTCAAGCAATGTTAAAACATGGGTGGGGAGACCCCATTGAAATTCTGGTCCAACGTCTAAAGAATCGGCCATTGCAGCTGTTGGAATGCAAGTAAAGGGATTAGGATTTGGAAACAGACATCATTGGTGTAAAATGGTAAACATGATGGCCCGACATATTGATCTTATTACGCCAAATCACTAATTAACCACTCGGCCATCACAACTTTCTCAATTAGCTCACACAAAGACAAAAGTATTCTGAGCACTTGAATCACTGGACAAGTCCATGTCTTAAAGAGATTATCCATATCAAGTCACCAAGGATATGTTCAAAATACTGGTATGTCATAGCACTGCGAGCAGATTTCAACCCTGCGCAAGAAGACAACATTGGATTTCAAGTCCAAAGCCTTAACCACTCTGCCATCTAAACTTACTCTGTTACCTTGCAGTCCTTAACAGCTCGACTATCTCACAACCAGAAGGATCTGTTCTTCTGAAGAGCCTGTTTGAACTCTTTGTCTTAGAAGATATATTCTGAGCACCTGAATCAAAGGACAAGTCCACAGATTAAGGACATTATCCATATCAACTCCCCAATGACATGTTGCAAATAAAGACTGGTTTGTCAAAGCGCTGTGAGCAGGATTCGAACCTGCGCAGGGAGAACCCATTGGATTTCGAATCCAACGACTTAACCTCTCGGCCATCACAGCTTCTCCTTTTACCTAAGATGCCTTAACCAGTCCGCTATCTCGTTCTGTCCATTTTACCTCTAAAATGACCATAATATCGCTATTGAAGAGCCTACTTTAAATGTTTGTCATGGAAGATAAATTCTGAGCACTTGAATCAAAGGACATGTCCACGCATTATCCATATCAAGTCCCCAATGATCAGTAACAAATAAAGACTGGATTGTCAAAGCGCTGCGCGCAGGGTTCAAAACTGCACTGGGCGAACCCAATGGATTTCGAGGTCAACGATTGAACCACTCTGCAATCACAGCTTGCTGAGTTAGCTCACACAAGGACAAAAGTTTCCAAATGCCTAGTTGAAATATTTTTCAAGTAAAATAAGCCATTTTGTGAGCACTTCAATCGTTAGACGAGCCCATAAAGTAAGGACAATTTAAATTCAGAGGAGACAGATCCAATTACTAAGGTCTACTTTATCATCACCCTGTAAAAACTGTAAAGGGAGAACATATTGGATTTGGATTCCAATGCTTAAACCACTTGGCCAATCGCAGCAGTAGGAATCTAAGGAAAGTGATGAGGAGAAAGCAGAAGTGGGCTATACGCTTCGAGCAAGGTAAGAACATGGGTGGGGAGACCCCATTGAAATTCGGTCCAACGTCTAAAGAACTCGGCCATTGCAGCTGTTTGGAATGCAAGTAAAGGGATTGGGATTTGGGAAACAGACATCATTGGTGCAAAATGGTCAACTTGATGGCACGACATATTGATTTTATTGCGCCAAGTAACCTCGGTCCTTTCCAAAGCTGTGAAGGTGGAAGTTTACTGTGCAGTCTAAACAACTATGGCAGAGAAGTACAGGTGGACTATTCACTGAGAATAATATTTTAAAAGAGCAGGGAGACGCAATTGGGTTTTCAAGTCTGAGGACTTAACCACTTGGCTCTCAGATTTTCCATCCAAAATCTAACACAAACAACAGTATCGTAGCTGAAGAGCCTATTTGAACTGTTGTCAAGAGCAGATTAATTTCTGAGCACTTGAATCAAAGGACAAGTCATGCATTAAGACATTATCCATATCAAGTCACCAAGGATATGTAAAAATAGAA